>NC_092875.1:52528770-52641270 GCF_028372415.1 Notamacropus eugenii | reverse complement strand
TCCCAGGTCCTCTGGATGGCAAATGCAGTGGAAATAGCCCTGGACAAGAAAGCAGGAGACCTGAGTTCCAAGCTCAGATCTGCTATTGACTCACCATGTGACCTTGGGTAAGTCCCCTCCTATTTTGGCACCTCATTTTCTCTAGCTGTAAGAAAAAGTGGATAGACTTCCTTAAGGTCTCTAATAATTATGACATTCTCTGTTTCTAAAACTTATGATCTGGGTGCACTGACTTAGTTAGCTAGTTTTTGAATAATCAATACATGCTTTTCCCTGCTGATTCCCTACTGAAGCATTTGATGTCTTGTCCTCAGGATGCTGGCTACTCTTTAAGAGTCATTTTAGAAGGTTGAATACTGGATCCCCCCGGGTATGCTTGGGCTGATTTGGAAGATTCAGATGGCATATCTTCATCCCAAGGACTTGCTGGCTGCCATTCCCCTGACACTTGTCTTCATAGTCATTAGATATGGCATTGAGAGGTGAGTCAACTGTGGATGGTTTCCCATTAAACCCCTTTTTTAAAAAAGCTAAAATTTTGTTGAAGCCTTCTGTTTTTATGGTTCTTTCAGGATATGCCCTCCCCTGTTCCCAACCCACCCAGTGGATACTTTCCCTTGTAATAAAGGAAAAATAGTTAATCAAGATCAACCAATGTAGCAAACACATCTGACAATGTATGCAACGTTCTGTACCTATAAGACTCTACATCTTTAAGAAAGGCAGGAACCAGTTAATTTCTTCAAGGGAAAAGGGATGAAAGATTTGTCATAAAACTAATTAACATTCAAGTCTATTTACGTTATTGTAGTCATTGTGTACACCATTCTTAGGAGTTTTACTTAATGCTACGTTAGATTTCTTTGGATCCTGTCATCAAGTTGGCTAGCTATCCCTCCAGCTTCATGTCATCTGAAATTTTGTCAGCCTATCATCTATGTCTTTATCCAAGCCATTGATAAAAATGTTATGTTAAACCACACAGGGTCAAGTCTTGATCCTGGGACATCTCAATGGAAGCCTCCTTCCAAGTCACTGCCAAACTGTGACTAAATGACCTCTCTAAGAGTATGGCCATTCAACAATCTCTGAATCCACCTAATAGTACCATTTAGTGATTAACATCTCTTATCTTTTCTACAAGAATATCCTGAGAGATTTTGTCAACTGCTTGACTAACCTTTAGGTCAACTCTGCATCATTTCTGTAACTTTCCATCTTTAGGGAAAAAATTAGGTTAATTGTTATGTTCTGTAACTTTCATTATGCCCTCACTGCAATCTCCTTCTTGCAATTGATTGTCTTGAACATTCTCCGCAGCAGTTTCCCAATGCTTTTCTTTTCTCTGTGAGCTGCTCACACCATCCCCTCTACATATCCTGAATCAGAGGAAGACTTTGTGCCATATTCCACTAAGAGGCCATTCACCATAAGCTGCTTCTTCTTCTCTTGTCCATATCTCAAAACCCCTTCATCTCATCTGCCATTTTCTCCTCTATATAAATCTCTGATAAAGAGATGGGCCTTCTCATCAAGGTCAACACCTTTCCAGGTTCCCTTGATCTCATCCCCTTTTTCTTCTGCAAAAAACTCTTCCCTAATTATCCGTTTTCTAATCTGCAATCTCTCCCTATCTTCTGACTATTTTCCCCTGTCTACAAACATGATCAAGTTCATTCCTTCATTAAGAAACTATCATTACACCCTCTAGTCCCCTCAAGCTTCTTGCAGTTCTCTCCAGTCCTATGAGGTCTGGTATCTGACCTTATCACTCAATTGTACCACTGTTCAAAGTCACCATCAGCCTTTTAATTACCAAATCTAATGTACTTTTTTAAAAAATCTGCATCTGTCTCGATCACACCCTTTGATATTTTTGGCCATCCTCTCTTCCTCCCTCTCTTCCCTGGGTTTTTGTGACTTTGTTCTCAAGATAACAGTAGTAATAACAATAGCATTCAGACAATACTTGAAGGTTTGCAAAGGGCTCTCTGCTTACGTTATCTCATTTGATCCTCTCAATGACCCTGAAAAGTAGGTGGTATTGTTATACTCATTTTGTAGATGAAGAAACTGATTCTGAAAGAGATTGTGACACACACCCCGCACCCCCCCCCCCCCAGCATCACACAGTTACTAAGTGTCTGAAACAGAATTTGAACTCATGCCTTCCTAATTCCATTTTTAGCACTTTATCCACGGGATCGAACTGCCTTGTTTTTTCTACTAATTGCCTTCCTCTTCTACCTCAGTTTCTTTTCTAGACTTAGCAGCCCTGTCACACCCCTTACCTCTATGGCTCTGTGTTGAGCCCTCTTCTCTCTATATATTCTCTCTCTTGCTGGCTAAGTGATGCAATGTATAGCATGTTGAACTTGGAAAGCAGGAAGATCCAAGTTCAAATTCTATCTCAGACACTTTCTAGATGTGTGACCCTAGGCAAGTCACTTAGCCCTATTTCCATATGGATAAATGTAGACAACCATGGTACCTACTGCCCAGGGTTGTTAAGTAGCCTTAAATGAGATCACATACGTAAAGTCCTTTACAAATCCTAAGGCATTATATGTGTTAGTTAGCATGATTGTTATTATTTTATCAGTGTACTTCATGGGGCACTGAATTTAATTGACACCTCAATGCTGATGACTCCTAGATCTATACAATTAGCCCTAGTCTCTCTTTCCTGAGCTTTAATCACACATCTCCAACTGTCTTTTGGAGCTTTCATGCTGGATAACCTGCAGACAACTCAGATTCAACACATATAAAATACAACTCATTATCTTTTCCTCAAAATCAATCTGTCTTCCAAACCTCCCTGTTTTGTTAAGAACAGTCCTATTCTTCCAACTGAGGATTGCAATTTCACATGGTAGTCATTCTCAATACCTCATTTTTCCTCCTCCATAGCCAATCAGTTCCTTAATCTTGTTTCTACCTCCCCAACATCCCTCGGATCTGTCCCCTTCTCTCCACTCACACAGCCACAGGCCCTCATCACCTTTCACCTAGATTATTGCATCAGCCTCCTCAATGACCTCCCTGCCTTAAGTCTCTCCCCAGTCCAACATATCCTACTTGCAGCTGCCAGAGAGATTAGTTTGACCACATCATGTCCTAATTTAATAAAGTCCATTGGTTCCCTTATTCCTCAAAGGTCAAAGATGACCTTTGGTATTTATGTTTGGTATTTAAAGCCAACAACCTTGCCCCCACCTACCTTTCCAGCCTTATTGTATATTCTTCCTCTCGTGTTACAGCCAAACTGAACTTCTTACTCTTTTCATACATGATTCTTCCTCTCTCATTTCAATGCCTATCCCATGTGCATAGAATATATTCCCCCCCTCCCTTCTACATATTGGAGTCACTATAATCCTTCAAGACTCAGTCCAAATGTCACCTTCTTTGTGAAGCTTTCCTTGATTGCCCAACTGCTAGTGTCTTTCCCAAAAAATTATCTTGTATCTATTTTGATTGTATGCACATACATACATACTATATACATGTGTGTATCTGTATGTGCGTGTTGTAAATGTATGTATTGTGTGAATATGTGCATGTACATGTTGTTTCTCCTAATAGAATATATGCTTCTTGAGGGCAGGAACTGTCTCATTTTTGCCTTTGTATCCCCAGTGCCTAGTCTAGTGGGTGGCACAGAATAGGTAACTTTAATAGATATATCTTGATTGCTGACCACATTCTGACTTATGGAGGACTTTCCAGGTATGTTCTAAAAATAGACACAGCCTAGCATTGCTGGAGAAAGGGGTGTAAAGCAGGGTGCTTTGTCCTCTGGTACTAGAGCTCCTAAACAGTCATTTCCCTTTGAACCTTGAATCTATCCATGGGCAATAGCAATGACCAAGTGACTGCTTTGACTTTCAGCCTCTGCAGCCTGCCATGTACTGGTGGTTTCTCTTGAAGCTCAGCTTCTACCTCTCCTTGTTACTCACTCTAACCCACTATATAAAGAAGGTAAGTCTGGAGGGAGTCCAGGTATGGGGGAAAGCTCTTGTCTTCTCAGTCAAGAGAAAAGAATAAAGGGAAGAAGAACTTGGTTCTACTGTCAGCCCCCATGAGAAAAGTGTTTTCTTGGTCCTGGCCCTGAAGACCAGTCTCTGGTGCAAGCATAGAACCTTGTTCCACAGAAACAGTTAAGGCAGACATGGTCTACTTGAGCTTGGTGGATTCTGTGGAAGACTAAGTATGTGGGGCAAAAACTAAGGGGTCGATTCCATTCTATTCAATTTACTAGCCAAGGTACTGTCTTTGGAGCTCCTAAGTCCATATCCAATCCAATCACTAGCTCTCTCTTCACAATACTGTCAGACACTTGAGGTTCCTTCATCTCCTTGTACATCACCTCAATCTCTGCCTCTCCTTGAAAGACTTGAACTTTCCCCAAGAGAACTATCATATAATCAGGGCAGAAGTGGTGAAAGGAAAAGTGTACCTAGACTGTGAGTCAGAACCTAACCCTAAACATGAGCAAAGCCAGCTACAACCTTTGGGAAGTAAGCAGGGTCCTGGTCTCATGGCTACCCTCCTCTTCCCAGAACTTCAAAGAGCAGGTCATCCACCATTTTGTTACTATCACATAGATTTTATTGTCCTATTCTGCTGACTTTGTGCATATTGGTGCCCTGGTGCTATTGCTATATGATATTTCAGATATCTTCTTGGAGGAAAGTAAGTCCAGCCTGGAGGAGTATAACTGGGATCTGCCTGAATTCCTGGAAGCCTCATATGTACAGGGGCCATAGCCCCAGAGAAGGGAACAGAGCTGTCCCTAAAGTCCCTCACCATTATTATAGTCCATTGTGCCTGGTGGCCCAGGAGTCCCTAATGAATGTAGTGACTCATGGTTCATATGGACTTCTCTATCCCTGGAGAGAGTGGGAATGACCCCAAAGAAAGAGGTAAGGTTTTTTCTCTCCATGTCTCTGACTTTACCAGAGAGTAAAGTCTAGGGAAATCTCTAAAAGCAAAAGTTAGCTATGGTTGACATCTAGAGTCTTCCACATAAGAGAGAATAAGGCATGCTAACAGTATCTCTTCTGAAAAAAGAAAACAGTTCTCATGATAAAATATGAATATTAGGTATAGAACAGCTGTTATTTCCCCCATCACAGGGAGTGTCTGAGGGAGTGTGCATTAGCAAATATAGTAATAATACAACATAAGCATTCCCAAGAAACACCATGCCACCAAAAACACCCCCTAAAAAACCATAGAGCTTTTGAGGATGATGAAGTTAAAGGCACAATACTAGAAAACTTCATCAGTAACACATAAAAACATGGGAACCTAATAAAAAAAGATAGCAAATTTTAATACATATTAAATGGTTAAGAAGTACATAAATAGCACCGATATTGTGGCTATGCCCTAGGCCTTGGACTACTGCTCCACTTGCATCCTTGTTGACCATGTGTTAAAGAATTAAACTTCACAACCAAATACAGAAAGGTAGAAATATTAAATACATCCTTTACAGATCATGACACAATAAAAATTACATTCAGTAAAGGGCCATGGAAACAGATTAAAAAATAATTGGAAACTAAGTAGCCTACTCCTAAAGAATGAGTGGATCAAATAACACATCATAGAAACATTCAAGAATTTCATCATAGAAAATGACAATAATGGACAAACATACCAAAATTTATGGGATGTAGCCAAAGCAGTACTTCAGGGAAATTTTGTCTCTAAACTGCTTATATCAACAAAATAGAGAAAGAACATATCCATGAATTGAGCATGTAATTTTTTTAAAAAAACTAGAAAAGATCAAATTTAAAATCCCATATTAAACACAAAATTGGAAATTCTAAAATCAAAGGAAAGATTAAGAAAATAGACCCTGAGAGGACCTGTATTGGGAAGAAGCGGGAGGAAGAGGTAAGGGGTAGTAAGGAGAATACAAAAGAAAGGTCATCAGGAACCTGGTCAGAGGAAGGTCAGCAGGGTTAGGGAGGGAGACCACATAGACAAAGGAAAGACTCTAGGAAAGGGGCTCAGAGGGATGGAGGTGGGGTGGGTCTGGTGGACAAAGTCAGGGGTTAAGGAACAACTGAGTTGGGGCTCTGATCCAGGTGGAGCTGGGTCTGGAGTGGGGTGGGGAATCAGAGGGGACATTGGGAGGAAGGAGCAAGAGTCCAAGGTTGGAGAAGGAAGGGGGTGAAAAATAGGACTTGGTTGGGGTTGTGGTAGAACCCTAAATTACTGTTTTGTAGTGCCATGCTTTGGCACTAATACCTCTGGGTCTGGTCCTAGCTAAAGCTCTCTTCTGGTCACTGAACAGGCCCAGATCCAGGTGTGCTCACACTCTCCTAAATCATCCTTTGGGGCTTCCTGGACTAGACAGGCCTGTCAGCCCTATCTTAATCTTCTAAAAGTTAGTTCCCCTCCAAATCTTCTACTCACAACCTCTTAATAAAGGAGCGCTGCTTCTCCACCCCATCTCCATAATCACGAAGGCACTCAGCCCAATACAAACATAGAATCCTTTAGACACACATGCCCTCTGTACCCACCAGACGCATGACCCACTGAACCCCATATACAAGGACAAATTCCTCTCCTTCCTGCTTCTAACCCCCTCATATTAACAGCTTCTATCCACTCATAGTCCCTCTCTATTACTTACCCTCCTCCCCCCCACCACATACACTGATGCCTTCTCAGCCCTAGCTGTTCCCCAGATGGAAGACAGAGAACACTACTACCCCATCCCACATAAACACAGATACACTGTCCCACTCATGATCTCCCACCCCTCAACAGATGTACAAAGGTATACATAAACCAAACCTGTTTGGTTCAGGCCCCATCCCTTCTATCTTTTCCTTTCTCTCCTTTCACTTTTGATCAAACTAAGGAGTATCTGAAATTAGTAGCTACCACCTGTCTTCTTGGTCACAAACCAAGGACAGAAAGACCGTCTCTATCCTGCTATTCATCTCTCTTATCTTGTTTATAGGGATCCTTTTTTCTTCCATCTTCCAAACTCCCTAATATCTACAGAAGGAAGCACCATCCTTCTCATTTTCTCAACTCCTGTCTCTCACCTGTCACAGCCAAGTGATTGCCAAATCTTACAGTTTTATCATCCTATCTTTCCCATCAATAAGAACCACTCTAGTTCAGGCCTTTATCACCTCTCACCTAATTGGAGTTTGTCTGCTTCAAGTCTTTCCCCATTCCAACCATCCTATGCACAGTTGCCAAAGTAATTTTCCTTAAGCACCATTTTGATCATATGACTTTACTACTTAATCTTGTTGTTCAGTCTTGCCCAACTCTCCATGACCCCATTTTGGAGTTTGTTTGCAAAGTTAGTGGAGTGTCTTACCATTTCCTGCTCCAGCTTGTTTTCCAAATTAGAAAACAGAGGCAAACAGGATTAAGTGATTTGTCAAGAGTTACATAGGTAGTAAATATTTAAAGCTATGTGTGAACTCATAGAGATGAATCTTCCTGACTTCAGGCCCAGAACTCTATTTACTGTGCCACCTAGATGCCCTACTTAATCAATCTAGTGATTTCCTATTGTATCCAGGATAAAAATAGAAATTATTATGTTTAGCTTTTAAAACTCCACACAACCAGGCCCCCACCCAGGTTTGAAGAGAGTTGGATACTGCTGTGGATGGGCCATCACTAGCCAAAACTTATTGGGTTCTCCTATGTGCTAGGTTGGGGATATTTGGAGAGAGGGTGAGAAGGAGATCTCCCTAGGAGCCAGCCTTCCAATGAAGCAGGAAAGAGCCAATAGATAGAGTAAAAGGGTAACTATAAGGTACAGTTCCTCTTTAGTACAAAGAGAGGTTGGACTCTGAGCCCTCTAATGATTAATAGAACAATTAATGACTAATAGAATTAAATGACTAATAGAAACTGACATAGTATGAAATAAACAAAAGCAGGAAAATAATATGAAGCAAGAACACAACAATGGAAATTGAAAGAATGGAAATTAAATTGATGGCTTTATTATTTTCTCACTCAATAATGAGAGAAGACAGCTCTTGGAAGGGGGATAAAGATGGGGTGAGGTGGAAAGATCCCATTTCCAAGGATGGAGGAATAGAAAATAAAATACAATGAAAATATTTTTGTCATCTATGTACCCAACACTGTCCTAGGCACAATACTGATAGTTGATTGCCTCATCCCACTCATTTACTGAACACAGGAGGAAACTGATATCCAAGACAGAAAAGGGAATTGCCCAAAGTCATATGGTAGTGCTCCTAACTTTCAGCCCAAGGTCCTTCCTTTATTTTTAGCTCTATTCTTAGGAATAGTATTTTATCTTCTTTTTTGGCTCCTAAAACAAATGATTGTTGTCTGTGACTTATTTAAATAAATAAATTTTTAAAAAGAAAATAGATTCTCTATACCATATTGAAAGTATTCTCTTTCCTTAGATTTTCCTAGACTATTTTTGCTACATCTGTCTTTTGCCTCTATTACTTCCTTTTTTATTAACTATAGTTATTCCAGAGACAATTTACACTCTTACCCCATAGAATAGAAGCTATTATGAAATTATTAAGAAATTATGCCATTTTTATATGTTCTAGTACCCCCTCTAGGTTATCACCTCAGCTTAAACTCAGTTGTCAGGTTCCTGGAGGATGACTGTAAATTCATGTTTCAAGAAGAATATCTTGTCTGTACCTACTCCTCACACTGCAATTCAGGAGCCCTCTGTGGTGTCTGATCTATTAATCATCAGATAATAGATACAACTACCTTAAGAAAGTAAAAGAAACCATTCCTCACCATAAACCTAGGGCCTACTCTTTCTCAGTTCCATAGAATATTCAAGAGAGTATGTGGCCAATGCAACTTATTACTGCAGAGCCTGGTAGTCTCTCTCTTTGTAGAGTCCTCATGCAACTCCATCCTAGGCACAGAACCACTTTTGAAAATTGCTCAACTGGGCCTCTAGGACATATTCCTCCACAGCTCAACTATCATATGTCTTATGTAGATATCTTGAGACCACAGCTAACTCTTCTCTTCTGTCTCCGTCTCTGCCTTCCTGGAAGCTCTGTCCTCTACCAATGGACTATCCTCTGTATATTTTACCTTTTAGATAATCTTTTAAAATTGCATTTTTAAAACATCATGGCATTTTTAATTCAAAATCTATTTTTGTCCCTCTCACTCATCCTATCTTCCCTCCCCTCCCCTAGAAAAAGAAAGAAAAGCAAATCCCTTGTGTGCACATTTGTAGTAGATAAATATATAAAACAGTGATAAATTAAAACAAATTTCCGTATTGGCTATGTTTCAAAACTCAGTGACACAATCTGTACTCTGAGTCCATCACCATTTTGTCACAGGATGGGTAATACGTTTCATCGTGAGTCCTCTGAAATTGTGGTTGATCATTGTGCTGATCTTTCAAAGTTATTTGTTGTAGCAGCAAGCACAGCAGTATACATGGGAGGGCCTGCTGCACAGGTTCTTAGATCTACTTTACTAAAAGGAAAGCAACTTTTGAGGGGTCAACTATCTTCTTTAATCACATATACCAACAGAGAAAATACAAGCAGAGAAATAAAGACCAAAAGACAAGACTTCTAATTTTCTGACCATAAGCAATCCATATATCACAGATCGACAGACAGATTCAACTGTCTGATCATTACATACATACATAGTTATCAGAGAAGGAAGCCCCAATAGATGAGTTTTCAAAGTCGGAGGAGAAGGGAGAGGGGGTCCCTTAATGGCTACTCAGAGTCTCATCTGGCACATGAACTTTCTTCCAAGCCCCCAAAGCAAAATCTTGCCAGGCCTAGAGGCCTGAGGGCTACCCGAGTCTTACCTTACCTATCACAGGTCTTCGGCTGGCCAAACCGGATAAACGTATGAGAGAAGAGACTTTCCGGAGTCGAACAAGGGTTAGGCTTTATTCAGGGTCCTGGTTACATGTGCAGGGGGAACTCTTCCTTAGGAGAGAGAGAGAAATCTCCCAAGGAGGCAAAGATCTTACAGTAAGAGAATGAAAGCAGAAGTGGAAGTGGGGAGAGAGGGGGGAGGGAAGAGCGAAGAGAGGAAAAGGGGCCTTCTGTCCTGTAAGGGCCCCTCAGCGCTAAGAGCTTTCAGGCTTTCCTGACCCTACTTAAGCTCTCCTGCCGTGTAGTTTGCACCTGAATACCGTGCCTGTTAGATAACAATAGGTGTGCCCAGATCTGGGCCAATCTCGAGGGCGGGGATGCTCTCTCCCATCACGTTTCTCACGGGAAGAGGCAGAAATACACGAGATCTCACTCCTCAATTCCCTGCTGTTTCCTGGGGGGTCTCATGAGAACTCTAAGGTTTAGAAGTCCTCACTTTTACCCGCCCGAGACTGTCCACATGGAACTGAGCTTACACCCCCAACAAAATCTCACCTCAGAGTATACATACATTTTTCATGACCTAGTGTCTCATTAGCAATTAACAAAAGGTGTGGGCCTTCCTACAAAACAAGTCTCCCCTAACCAAGCTTCCCTTACTAGGCTCACCTGAGGCCTATTAATGGGCAGGGAAGATCTAACTCTCATTAACATTACATTTGTTTTTACAATGCTACTGTTAATGTATAAATTATTCTCTTGATTCTATTCACCTAATTATACATGAGTTCTTAAATTTTCCTATATGTTTATGACACAATCCTCTTCATCATTTCTTACAACACAATAGTATTACATTATATTTATGTTTAACTTCTTCAAGCCATTCCCCATTTGATGGACACTCCCTTTAGTTTCCAGTTCCTTGCCACAACAAGAAGAGCTGGCATCAATATTTCTGTACATATGGGATATAGGGTGTGTGTGATGGCTGCCAAGTCCTTTAAAGGGCAGCTTTCCACCTTTGGTGTCCACATGATTCATCCAACACTCATCTTTGATTCCAAGAAGCTGTAGTATGCACAGTGACTACACCCCAGTAAACCAATTTGGCAGACAGGCTAAACTAAGTTGAGGATAATCAAGGGGTCTCAAACCCTTAAGTGAGCTAGGGAGGTGTCTCCCACAAGTATGTGGACTTCCCTCAGTTGAATGGGCAGATGAGAACAATTTGTTCCAATGGCCATGAAGGCACCTGAAGTGGGTGCTATAGAGATCTTAGAGCTTGGTTAAACACAGAAGACACCAGTTATCCATTGTATCCTGAGCCCTCGCCAGTAGTCTTAACTTTTTCTTGCCACTGGACTTTGATAACTCTGGAAGAGAGACTGAGGCCAGTGACTTTGTTCCACTCTGCCTCACTTAAATCCAATTATGCTAGAGTCAAAAGACATTACCCATACAATTTTTACTTCTCTCAAAGTCCTGTAGCAACAGGCAAGTGACAAATCAACAGGTGCAAATACCCTGGGAGTTACAGTCACAACTCTGCACACAGGCAGTCCAGGCCTTAGAGTCATCTTCTCAATAAAAGCAGCAGTGGGATTTGACAGCCCTCTGAGTGTCTGAGTTTAAAGCACAGCACTGCTCTTTTCCTGGCATGAAGAAGGGGCTAGAAAAGATCCCCTAATATTTATCTGCTTCACCAAACCTAACACTGGCCTGTTTATCACACTCTGTGGTCAAAACAAAGAAAGATTTGCAAAACTTTTGCAAAGATCACTCCACTTATTGTCAGTACATGGAATGTGTGCACCCTTATGGACAGCACAAAATTTAGTAGACTTAAAGAGGAACAGCTTTTGTTGTAAGAGAACTCAGTAAGTATTGCATCTCAATAGCACCCCTAAGTGAAACAAGGCTGGCAAATGAAGGCCAGCTTACCAAAGTCAGAGCTGGGTAAGCATTTTTCTGGAGGGGCCACAGTGAAGAGGAGTGCTGTGAAGTAGCTGTTGGTTTTGGAATCAAAACTCAACAAGCTTGTTAGACTACCAAAAGGAGTGAATGACAGACTCATGGTAATGTCACTGTCACTTGCAGAAAGCCCCATGACACCAACATTAGTGCATATGCTTCCATCATGATGAACCCTCATGAGGTAAAAAAAAAAAAATATGAAGATCTAAAGACCTTCACCACTGATGTGCCAAAAGAGGACAAGCTTATACTTCTGGGTGACTTTAATGCAAGTATAGGTACAGACTACCAGACATGGCAGGAACTCCTAGGGAGGAATGGAGTTGGAAACAGCAACAGTAATGTTCACTTACTACTGAAGGCTTGTGCATCTCAAGACGTTTTCATCACCAACGCTATCTTCCATTTACCTAAACACAATACAATTTCATGGATGCACCCTCAAAACAAATATTGGCATTTAAATGGAGTATGCCATTGTAAGAAGAGACAGAAACAATATGAAAGTGACTAAGATGATGTGTGGCACAGAATGCTGGTCTGATCATAGACTTATTTTCTTCGAGTTGAATATTCCCATTCAACAAGATTTAACGTTAACAGATTAGAGTGCTTCTCCAAGCTGGAACAGTTCATTGCTAACTTGAAGGGATAGCTGAGCCAACACACAGTTGGCAACAGTGGATCAGAAAAGGAGTGGGCAGCTTTCAGATTTGAAATTTACTGCATTTATTCATCTGGACCAGAACACTCACAAATATCAAGGTTGATTTGACAAAAATAATGGGGAAATTGAGAAGCTGCTAAACAAAAAGCAAGAATTCCACAAGGTTTATCAGCAAGATGGTGCATCCATCTCGAAGATGTCAGTGATGTTATACTCCAACAAAAGTATAGTGCAAGTGAAGATTAAAGACATGCACGACTCTTGGCTCAGTAAGGAGGCAGATGAAATTCAGTTTCTTTCTAACAATACCAATACAAAATGCTTTTATGATGCCCTGAAGGTTATTTAACGGCCAAAGATCTATGGTGCATCTCAATTACACAGTGTTGATGGAGCCACAATGATGCTGGAGAGATGGGTTGAACACTTCCATAGTGTTCTCAACAGAACATCATCATCAATGCTGAAGGCATTAACCGTGTACCCAAGATAGAAGTCAATCCCTCTAGTCAAATTTCCAGCTGAAAAAGAGGTTTTAAACGTCATCAGGCTCCTCTCATGTGGCAAATCACCCTGTACTGCTTTTATTTCAGCTGAGATTTTCAAGGCAGAGAGTTCACCGCTCATGCAGTGGTGGAAAATTTTTCATGGCAAGAAGAGGTTGTCCTCCAGGAGCTCAAGGATGCCTCCATTGTACATTGCTATGCAGAGTCCTCCTTAATAGATTGATCTTTCACTTGGAATATGGTCATCTACCTGAGAGCCAGTGTGGCTTCTGAAAGGGACAAAATATATTCTACTTAGTGTTTGTTGCCTGACAACTCCAGGAGAAATGCCAGGAAAGATCCTCTTTCTTTGATCTCTGAGCAAGAAACTTAAAAATAATACATCTGGGTCAAAAGTTAACAGTAGTTTAGTAAGTTTCTGAGCGTAGTTCCAAATTTCTTTCCAGAATGACCATACAAATCCTTACCTCTACGAACAGAAATTTTTTGTACTATGTTTCCCACAACCTTTCTAGACTTCTCCACTTTCACTTTTTCCAGCTTTGCAAATTTGATGACTGTGAGTTGAAACTTCAAAATTACCTCAGTTTGTATTTTTTAATTATTAATCATCTGAAGAACTTTCCAGCTTTTCCTGAGTTTTTATTTAGTAGTGAATTTTTATGCCAAATACCTGGGATATTTGGGTTCACCAGACAGTAGTAGGGTTTGTTCATTTTTTTCTGTATATTGTTTACATACTTTGCTCCAGGAATTGACTTCTCAATTTCTTTGTGGGTATTAAATTGGTTCAGAGATCATTGTTTTGTAACATAGTTTGAGATCTGAAACAGCATGTTAGGCCCCTTTCCTTCCCACTTGTTTTCTTATTATCTTATATTTATTATTATCCCCTTGAGCTTCTTGTGCTTTTCTCTCTCTAGATGAATATTGGAGTTGTTTTCCCTAATAATCCTTGGGTGGTTTTCTTCATAAGGAACCAATTAAGTAGATTAATTTAAATAGTATTATCATTTTTATTATATCACCTGTACAGAGTCTTGCACCTTATGGGTGCCCTATGAAAGTCTACTATCAGTGATTACCATAATAGAACAATAAAGGACACACCCAGAGTTTTTGTTTTGTTTGAAATTTTATTTATTTGCACTGGAAATTTATGGAGAATTGTGTTCCCTGTATAAAATGTATATCCTTTGTTGTTGTTGTTGCTACATAGTAGGTATATTGAATATATGCTGGGGCAGAACCTAACCAGAGGGCAGAAACCAGTGCAAATTTAGTTGTAATTCGTAATACTTACTTTCTGGGAACTGTTCCATTTCTCAGCTACTTCCCAGTCCCCCCAAATTCCCTACTTTCCATGGACTGTCTACCTAATGCTAGGAAAGGAGGTGGGACAGCAGGGGCGGTGGAAGGGCTTTGCCAAGGCAGTGCTGGTGACTTCAGGAGGGTGAGCAAGGAGGGATTTTTTAAAAAAGGAGAAAGAAAGAGGGAATTCAGGTAAGAGGGTTCTTTTTTTTTTTTTTTAAAACAAAAGAAAATCAAATAACCAATATAAAATAATGAAAAAGACTAATTCACAAGAAATGGAGAATAAATAAAGGAAACTGTGAGAAACTATTTTGCCTAGGTATATACTAATAAAACGGACCACTTGAAGAAAATGTAAAATGTACAAAAATGTAAATTGCCCAGATTAATAGAACAAGAAACAGAAGATTTAACCCAGTCTCAGGAAAAGAAATTGAAGAAGTCAAAGAAAAGAAACCTCTAGGACTAGATGGGTTTACAAGAGAATTCTAACCATTAAAGAATAATTAATTGTAAAATAAAGTGACTTTGTCAAGGCAGTGCTGGGGGCTGCTCCAGAGTGGAGAGGCAAGGCAGAGTTGAGGGAGAGGTGGAGGTGTCTCCAAAGTGCAGTGAGGATTCGGGGAAACAAGCTGCCAAACTGGCCTATCCCCTTGCTCCATCATCCCCAATCCTGCCTCCTAAACACGAGAAACCCATTTCCATGGATCATATGCAAATGGACACTGTAAAATGATGTAACGGTTTCAAACGATCCATGACTAAAGGTTCTATTCCCACTTTTTTCCTGCACGGTGTACAATTCTTCCTTTTTAAATGTGTCAAGAAATAGCTTATCTACACAAATGAGTGTTTGTTATAATATCTAGGTGGCAAAAGGAGAAGAAAAGGGAAAGCAAAGAAAAAGAGACAGCAAATTCTATTGGCGCCTCCTACCCATGAGTAATTCGTGCTTCTCCAATTTGGATTTACCTTTACTTGTAGGTGGATTCATATAGTTCCTATGGGTCTTGGTAGTTAGACACTCAAGTATTTTGATACATTCTGTAGTTATTTTAAATGGAATTTCTCTGTCTTCCCCTACTGGGTTTTCTTCATACCATACTTAAATGCTGGTGATTTATATGGGTTGGGTTTTTTTATGTCCTGAAACTTTGCTGAAGTTATTAATGGTTTCAATTAAATTTTTAATTGATTCAAGGACTCCCTGCAAAAAGTGAATGAGATAATTTTATTTTCTCTTTGCTAATGTTTAGTTCTTCAAATTATTTTGTCTTACTGTTTTAGCTAATATTTCTAGCACTATGTCCAATAGTAATGGTGATGAATTACAAATTTACTAACTCAGACCTAGGTGAGTCACTAAACATATTTGCTTTAGCTCTATTATTAATAAAAGGCCTCTAGTTTTTCTGTATTATATACAAATGCTGGATTTTGGTTTTAGATAGATACTACTTATTTTAAGGAAAGATCTATTTATCTCTATGTTTTCTGGTGTTTTTTTTTTAAAAAAAAAAAAACAGGAAGGTTTTTCCTAAATCTATTATCAAACTCATATAATTTTGTTACATTAATCAATTAATATATTAACGTGGTATGACATTAAACCAACCTTGCACTTCTCATAGAAATGGGACCTGGTCATAAGTTTTGTGATATGTTGCTATTTTCTTCTAGCTAATATTTCTTTTAAAATTTTTGCATTAATGTTCATCAGGGATATTGGCCAATAGTTTTCTATCTTTGTTTGACTTCTCCCTGGTTTAGGTATTGAGATCATGTTTGTAAGATAAATAAAATTTTCTTCTTATCCTGTTTGTTCAAACAGCTTATGTAATATTACAATTAATTATTCTTTAATGGATAAAATTCTCTTGTAAACCCATCTAGTCCTAGAGGTTTCTTTTCTTTGACTTATTCAATTTCTTTTCCTGAGACTGGGTTAAATCTTCTGTTTCTTGTTCTATTAATCTGGGCAATTTACATTTTTGTACATTTTACATTTTCTTCAAGTGGTCCGTTTTATTAGTATATACCTAGGCAAAATAGTTTCTCACAGTTTCCTTTATTTATTCTCCATTTCTTGTGAATTAGTCTTTTTCATTATTTTATATTGGTTATTTGATTTTCTTTTGTTTTAAAAAAAAAAAAAAGAACCCTCTTACCTGAATTCCCTCTTTCTTTCTCCTTTTTTTTAAAATCCCTCCTTGCTCACCCTCCTGAAGACTCTTCTTTCTAATGTACTGTAGAAGTTATTTTCTTTTCATTGTTAGCCTTTGACTTGCTGAGAGTATATTACACACTCCCTTCTATCTTCTTCCTCCCTCCTCCGATTTTAAATGCCCTTTCACTCTGTTTAATCCCTCTAATTCACCTGAAGGCAAGGTGTTGTAAGGTTTAATCTATGATGTTTCAGATCTATTTCTCAATAGTTGCTTTTCTTTGCCTTCTGCTTTCACCTTTATCTCCTTGTGTGCTTGTACAAAGAAACCTCTTACTGATCTCTCTTCTACTTTATTTTATTTTTTCTATTATTTATTATTTGTTTGCTATTCTATTATTTATTTTATTATTATCCTTGGTGCCTGGATTTGTTTACCTTTCTTGAATATGTGCTCTCTGTGGTATTTGAAAAAAGAAAATAATTTCTTCAAATCTAGTTTCCTTTCTAGGAATGCCTCAAATGTCTTTTCTTTATTAAACATCTTTTTCATTAATGAATAAGCTGATGTTTGTCAAGGTATGTCACCTTGGATCTTGATCTCCTTTGCTCTTCAAAACTGGCATACAGTTAACACTTAATAAATGTGGTTTTTCCTTCCTTCTTTCCTCTAGTAAAATTCTTTTTTTTTTTTTTTTTTTGGTCTTTCTAACTGCCAAGTTCATACTTTATGTTAGGTCTGGGCTCTGTGCACATCTGGAGGTAATGTCTGGACTGACTTTGTGTCTTCTAGGTCTCTGTCAATACTTTCTTGGGAAACTGAGTGTTGTATTACAAGATCTCTTGTACAGTTCAGACTGAAGATCTTCAAGCTTTCAGAATTCCAAAAATTGTCTGATCTAGGCAAAAGTTCATTTTTTACACTCCTAGTATGAACTCTGAAAGTTCCTGTCTGGTTTAGGTCTTAAGAACATACCTGTAAGCTTGCCCCCATTGGAATTCTAGTAGACCGCTATTGGATTCAACTAATATCGGCCAAATGGAAATCTCTGCAAATTCACAGTAACAGAAATGCAGACTTCCCTTTGGTTTGGAATTTCTACCCTGGTTATTTAACTGCAGGCTTCAGACTGGAGTGGAAACTAAAACTGAGATTGTGCCCTGTTACAGGGCTCATACAGATGCTGTTTGCTTATGAATTTGCCTCTTGTCAGTGCACAGCCTAAGGCTTTGAAATGCCATCCCTAAGCAAAGGTCCCCTTCTTATTTTGCCCTAAATCTGTGACCCGGAATTAGCTATGAGGTAATAATCAAGAAAGTTGCCAGTTGGCATCTGCTCCTGAACCCTGCTCAAGTTTATGTGGATTTGAGACCCATTCTTGCCCTGATGTAAAGTGTTTTCCTTTATTGGGATGCACTTCATGACTGCTCCTGGATCGATTCCATCATGAATAGTTGGAAACTTCTATGACCAACCTCTTATGTTGACATGGGCTGGAAAAATGGGTCACTGATTTTTATCTTGGATTTCCAAATCAGGACTCAATCTGATGCATTTTCTAGATCTTTATGGAGGAGTTGGGTGGGGCTCAGATGAACCTTTTTCCTGCTTCTGTGACATCTTGTCTTCATCTGCTTCTCTTCCATTAGAATGTAAATACTTGATTTTCATTTAATTTCTTATGATTTCTTGCTCATGCTTTCCTTTTGCTATTTCTCTTATTTCTAAGTTTTGTATTTCAGGGTTTATATTTAGTTCTTGCCTTTTCATCAGGAATACTTTAGAAGTTCTCTATTTTATTAAAGGTCCATTCTCAAATACCCTCATCTCCATTAGATAGATGTGCTGGGAAGGGTATTTTTAATTGCAAGCTCATATCTTTTGTCTTTTGGCAATTCATATTCCAAGTTCTCTATTTCTTTTTAGTAGTGTCTGCTAAATCTTCTGTGGACCTGCATGTGACTCCTTGGTACTTCAATTCTTTTTCTTTGGTTGTTTTTCTTCAGCTTAGATGTTCTGAATGTTGGCTCTGGATGATTTCACTTTGGGGTTACTTTCACATGATTCATTCTTTCTATTTTTATTTTGTCCTTTTCTTCCAAGAGATCTAGGCAGTTATTTTTCATGGGTTCTTGAAATATGATGTCTATGCCCTCTTTTTGGCCAAAAATTTCTAGTGATTTTTAAATTATCTCTCCTCTATCTTTTTCCCAAGTCAGGTGTTTTTAATATAAGATATTTAGCATTTTCTTCTATTTTTTCCAGTCTTTTGACTTTAATATTTCTTTTTGTTTCATTGAGTCACTAATTTCTATTTAGTGCATTCTAATGCTCAAACTTAAACGAGTTTGGGTAAGGTTTTGAACCATTTCTTCTAAGTTATTTATTTTCTTTTTCAATTCTTTCCTCTAGCACTGTCATTTCCTTCACGTAAGCATTTAAACTTTTTTTAAAAAAATTCTTATTTCTTTCTTATAAAAATTCTGTTTCAGCCTATTTATAAGCTATAACTTTCTAGGATGTATTACTTGTGTTTTGGAGCCATTCTCATCTTCTGGGTCTGTATTTTGGATGTCTTGTCACCATAATATCTCTCAGTGGTGGGATTCTTTATTTCTTTCTCCTTCCTTCATTTTGATATTTCTTATTTATTCTTTATTTATTTATTTCTTCTTTTTTCCTCCTTCTGTGCTGGATTTGAGACCTGTTCTTGCCCTGGTCTTTCCCTGTATTAAAATGCTCTTTGTGACTGCTCCTGGACAGACTTTTCCTTCCTTTATTCCTTCAATTCTTCCTTCCTTTCTTCCTTCCTTCCTTTCCTTCTTTCTTTCTTTTATTTCACCTAGCCATACTTCCTGGCTTCAGACTTTGTGTTAGGGCCAGCCTCCATAAAATTCTGGAAAGAACGTTTGGACTGTTCTTGGTTCTGGTTTTTGTTCTGCTAGATCCTAGATCCTGCTGCTACTTTTTCTAGGTGTTGAATATTGTATTCTTCGAGGAACAGCTCAACCCAGGGACCTATAAGTGATCAATGTTCCCCAAACAATCTGGTTAAGGCCAGTCTAACAACTGTTTTATTACTCTGAGTTTTACAAACTCTTGATCTTTGTTTGGGTCTGAGGCTAAAAACTTGTGGGCTCATCCCTGTTTGGAGCCCCAGCTATCTATAGCTGGACTCCACTACCCTCAGCTAGCTTTAAGGCTCTGCAAATTTCGAAAGAGGGAGAGAACTTCAGGCTTGGCTCTACCCTGGTTATTTTGCTGCTGAATTCAGACTTTGCTGGAGTCTGGATATGTGATTACATTCTGCTACCAGGGCAGAGCAATATTGTTTCAATGTCTTATATAGTACATAGCCCCAGGTCCAACACAGCTACTTTCCCTAGACCAAGGGTAGGGAACCTACAGCCTTGAGGCCACATATGGCCTAGGTCTTTGGGTATGATCTTTTGACTGAGTCCAAGTTTACAGAACAAATCCTTTTATTAAGTAGATTTGTTCAGTGACGTTTAGACTCAGTCAAAGGGCCACACTTGAGGACCTAAAGGGCCACATATGATCTTGAGGCCAAAGATTCCCTACCCCTGCCCTAGATCATTCTCTACCATAAGGCAGAGGTCGCCTGCTCAGTCCATACTAGGTCTGTGGCCAGAAATGAGTGATGGGAACATAAAATAAAAGATCGAAACAACAAAAATATCAAAAGAAAATCTTCAATAAAATCCTAGTAAGAAACAAAAATAAATCAACAAAAGATTAAAAAAAAACAGAAAAAGAAGGAAAACCTCAAAAAATACAAAGCTTTCTTAACAAATATCATAACATTAAGAAGAGTGAATCAATGGTCCTCTGGATTCTGCAGAAAACAAGAAACTCCAAAAAGGATATCAATCAGTCTAAATAAATTATTGTAGATTTAATAATCTCCTAAAAGACAGAAACTGCATGAGAACTACATGCAGAGACTGGAACTGTGTGTTCATCCTTCACTGCCCAAGAAGACCATGCCATCAGAGAAATGATGACATGACTTGCACTTGACTTTGTTTTGAGTGAGGGAGGGTTGTACAGGTCACCAGCCTCACTTCTCCTCCAGAGCCATCTGAATTCAGTGACCAGACATTCATCGGGATGACTAGAGATGACCCAGAATGAGACGGTTGAGGTAAGTTGACTTGCCCAAGGTCACACAGCTTGTGAGAGTCAAGTGTCTGGGGTGAGGGGCAGCTAGGTGGTGCAGTGGATAGAGCATCAGTGCAGGAGTCAGGAGGACCTGAGTGCAGAGACTGGAAAGGCTTCTTGTAGAAGATGGGATTTTAGCTGAAATCTGAAGGAAGCCAAAGAAGTCAGGGCATTGAGAGAAAGATGGAGAGCATTTCAGGCATGAGAGATAACCAGTGAAAATGACTGGAGTCTGGAGATGGAGAGTTTAGTGAGAGGAACAGAAAGGTAGCCATTGTCTTTGGATCTTAGGGTGCCTGGACAGGAGTAAGGTATAAGAAGACTGGAAAGGTAGAAGAGGTCAGGTTGTGAAGGGCTTTAAAAGTCTTACAAGAGGGATAAGAACTCACTGTTTGACAAAAATTGGTGGGAAAACTGGATTACAGCATGGTAGAAACTAGGCATAGACCCATGCCTGACACCGTACACAAGAATAAAGTCCAAACGGGTACATGATCTAGGTATAAAGATTGATACCATGGACAAACTAGAGGAGCAAGGAATAGTGTATTTACCAGATTTATGAAGAAGGGAAGAATTTTTTACTAAAGAAGAGATAGAAAGCATTATAAAATGCAAAATGGATAACTGATTACATTAAACTGAAAAGTTTTTGCACAACCAAAACCAATGCAACCAAAATTTGGAGGAATGTAGTAAATTGGGAAAGAATTTTTATAGCTATTCTCAGGGATAAAGGCCTCATTTCTGAAATATATAGAGAACTCAGTCAAATGTACAGCAATATAAGTCATTTCCCAATTGATAAATGGTCAAAGGATATGAATAGGCAATTTTCAGAGGAAGAAATTAAAGATATCTATAATCATATGAAAAAATGCTCTAAATCACTTTTGATTAGAGAGATGCAAATCAAAACAACTCTGAGGTACCACATCACACCTATAAGATTGGCAAACATGACAGAACAGGAAAATGATAAATGTTGAAGAGGATGTGGGAGAGTTGGAACACTAATTCATTGTTGGTGGAACTGTGAGTTCATCCAGCCATTCTGGAGAGCAATTTGGAACTATGCCCAAAGGGCTACGAAAATATGCGTACCCTTTGACCCAGCAATATCGATACTAGGATTGTATCCCCAAGAGATCATAAAAATGGGAAAGGGTCCCACATGTACAAAAATATTTATAGCAGCACTCTTTGTAGTTGCCAAAAACTGGAAATCAAGGGGATGCCCATCAGTTGGGGAATGGCTGAATAAGTTGTGGTATATGAATGTAATGGAGTACTATTGTGCCATAAGAAATGATGAACAAGAAGACTTCAGAGAGGCCTGGAAGGACTTATATGATCTGACACTGAGCAAAAGGAGCAGAATCAGGAGAAATTTGTGCACAGCTGCGACTACAGTGTACAAGAGTTTTTTTCTGGTAGACTTGGAACTTCGTAATAACGCAAGAACTTAAAAAAAATAATAATAATAATTCCCAATGGTTTTCTAAGGCAAAATGCCTTCCACACTCAGAGAAAGAACTATGAAATTCATTTGCAGAATGTAGCAGATCATGTTTGTATATGTGTGTGTATTATGTTTTGATTTGTTATATGATTTCTTCTATTTATTTTAGTTCGTCTATACAGCATGACAATAGTGAAAACGTATTCAACAGGAAAGTATATGTAGATCATATATAGAATTGTATGGCATCTTGGGGAGGGAGGGGGTGTGGGGTAGGCAGGGGGGGTAAAAATCTAAGTTTTTTGGTAGTGATTGTAGAACATTTAAAATAATTAATTAATTGATGGATTTTTAAGAAAGTCTTACAAGAGAAGGATAGAGGTAAGATGGGGGATTAAAGGCAGCCTCCCAGTTGAAGTCTCAACATTCCCCTCCAAACAACTTTAAAAGGATGCCTCAAATCAAAGTTTGGAGTGGCAGAGCCAACAAAAGGTCAAAAAGAAACATTTTTCTGGCCTAAGAAAACTAAAGTTGCCTGGAAAGATCTGTGACACTGGAGTATATAATAACACTGCCAGCCTGGAGCTCACACACATGGCTTTAGGAATAGCAACAGCACCAGTAGTTTCAGGAACTCAAGGCTCAGAGATGGTAAGAGGGTTGGACTACAAATTAGAGACTGTAGGGGGTCCTTTTTTGTCATTGGATACAGCTGGTGCTGACTGGCAACGCCATTGCCCATGTGCAGTCTGGGTCATAATTCCAGGGTGGAGAGGAGTGCTTGTGGTCAGCTCCAAGGGATCAGGGGCCTTTATCACAATTCTAAGGCAGAGAAGAGCATTAGCCCTTGTATCCCCATAGGAGAAGGGGCTTTTCCTGAGTAAAGACAAGTAGAACAGTACATACCTTTTCCTGAATCACACCACACTGGAAACACTGAAAATTCATAGATTCCCAGAACTAGCTTTGAAAATAGCAGTACCAAAAAGCCCAAAGCTTAGGACAGGGTCTCCTCACACCCAAGCAGAGCTCACCTCTCACATCAAGTTCAAAGTCAAGAAATAGGCTAGAAAAAATGAGCAAACAACAAGAACAAGTAATTTAAACATACAAAGCTACTATGGTGGCAAGGAGTATGTCAGAAACTCAGAAGACACTGAAAGGGAAAATAGCTACAAAGTGTCCAAAAATAAATGTTAATTGGAGACAAGCCCAACAAGAATTATCGGAATAATTAAGGAAAGAGATAAGAGTGGTATAAATGAGAATGATGCAAGAAAATTATAAAAAGAATTAACAACTTGGTAAAAAGAGGCACTCAAAAAATACTGAAGAAAATAGTACCTTAAGAAACAGAGCTGACAACAGTAAAAGAAGCACAAATATTCACAGTAGAAAGAACCCCCTAAAAAGTAGAAATGACCAAATGGAGGAAGAGGTCCAAAACCTTACTAAAGAAATTAATTCCATAAAAATTAGACTTGGGCTAGTAGAAGCTAACAACCCCATCAAAAATCAAGAAACAAAATCAAAAAATTAAAAAATAGAAGAAAATGTGAAATGTCTCATTGGAAAAACAACTCATGTGGAAAATAGATACAGGAGAGATAATCTAAGAAGTTGTGATCCAAAAAAGAGCCTAGACATCATCTTTCAAGAAATCATCAAGAAAAATTTCCTTAATATCCTAGAAACAGAAAATAAAATAGAAATTGAAAGAATCCACTGATCACCTCCTGAAAAATATACCAAAATGAAAACTTCTAGGAATATCATAACCAAATTCCAGAATTTCTAGGACAAGGAGAAAATAGTGCAAGCAGCCAGAAAAAAAAAAAAAACAATTCAAATGTCATAGAGCTACAGTCAGTATAACTCAAAATTTGGTCATTTTTACATTAAAGGATCAGAGGACTTGGAATGCGATATTCTGGAAGTCAAAGGAGCTAGAATTACAACCAAGAATCACCTACCCAGATGAACATTCAATGAAAATGAGGACTTTTAAGCATTCCTGATGAAAAGAACAGAGCTAAAGAGAAAATCTGACATTTAATCACAAGACTCAAGAGGAGTATAACAAGGTAAACAGGAAATAGTAATCACAAGAAATTCAATTAAGTCAAACTACTTATATTCCTACATGAGAAGACTGACACATGTAATTTCATTTTTTTATTATTTTGTTTCCAGTGTTCTACATTCACTTCCATATATCTTAGATTTTTCCGCTCCCTATCCCCCTTCCCCCCTACCTCCCTACTCCCTCACTGAGATGGCATGCAGTTTTATATAGGTTCTACACATACATTCCTATTAAATATATTTTTACCTTAGTCAGATACATGTCATTTCCAAGAAATTTATCATTACTAAGTGAGTCAAAAGGAGTTTACACAGAAAGAGATCATGAGTTGATTATATTAAAATGATCTTGAAAAAATGAAGGAATGAGAGAGAAGAATACACTTGGAGAAGGGGGAAGGGTGAGGCAGAATGAGAAAAATTATCCTTCATAAAAGAGGTTTGCAAGGAAGAGCTTTTACAATAAAGGGGAAAAGGGGTGGGATGGGCAATGCTTGAACCTCATTCTCATAGGAATTGATTTAAAGAGGGAAGGATATATATAGATAAATATATAGACATATATATATACATATATTTATGCATATATATATATATACACATATATATATATATAAACGCTCAGATGTGTATAGAAATCTATCTTACCCAATATGGAAATAGGAAGGGGAGAGGATAAGAGAAAAGGGAGATGATAACAGGGAGATCAAGTTAAGGAGGCAGTAGTTAGAAGCAAAATAGACTTTAGAGGAGGGACAGGATAAAAAGAAAGAGAGAAGAAGAAAAAAAGAAAATGGGATGGAAAGAAATACACATTAATCATACCTGTGAATTTGAATGAGATTAGATCATGCCAAAAAAAAAAAAAAGGAAGCAGATAGAAGAATGCACTAGAAACCAGAATCCAACAAAGTGTTGTTTACACGGGATGTACTTGAAACAGAAACACATACACAGACTTAAAATAAAGGGTTAGAACAGAATCTAATATGCTTCAGCTGAATTTTAAAAAGGCAAGGACAGTAAGTATGATCTCATACCAGAAAAAAAGCAAATATAGACCTAACTAAAAGAGATAATCAGGAAAACTACATTTTACTAAAATTTACTATAGACATGAAACTATATCAAAAACAATTCTATAACACATTTCCCAAATATGTCAATTCCCAAAACTTCATTTCCCAAATATGTAGAGAACTGAGTCAATTTTATAAAAATACAAATCATTCCTTAATTGATAAATGGTCAAAGAATATGAACAAGCAGTTTTCAGAAGAAATCAAAACTATGTATATTAATATGAAAAATGCTCTATATCACTACTGATTAGAGAAATGCAAATTAAAACTATGAGATACCACCTCAAATCTATTAGATTGGCTAATATGACAGAAAAGGAAAATGACAAATTTTGGAGAGGTTATGGGAGAATTAGGACACTAATGTACCTCTGTGAACTAATTCAACCATTCTGGAAAACATTTGGAACTGTGCCTAAAGGACAATAAAAACAATGAATACCCTTTGACCTAGCAATATAATTCTTAGGTCTACATCACAAAACAATCAATGCTACCTATAGTCATATGAAAAAAATGTTCTCAATTGCTATTGATTAGAGAATGCAAATTAAATCAACTCTGAGGTACCAACCCACACCTATCAGATTGGTTAATATGCCAGAAAAGGAAAATGATGAATATTGGAAGGCTTGTGGGAAAATTTAAACACTAATGCACTGTTGGTGAAGTTTTTTTTACATTGATTCAGTCATTCTGGAGAGCAATTTGGAACTGTCATAAAAGGGCCATAAAACCATGCATACCCTTTGATGAAGAAATATCAATTTGGGGCCTATATCTCAAAGAGATTTTTTTTAAAAAGGAAAAGGATGTATATGTACAATATGTATATGTACAAAAATACAGCAACTCTTTTAGTGGTGGTAAAGAATTGGAATTTGAGGGGATACCCATCAATTGGGGAATGAATGGCTGAAGAAGTTGTATATTATTGTGATGGGATTCTATTTTGCTGTAAGAAATGATGAGTATGTTGCTCTCAGAAAAACTTGGAAAGACTTATATGAATTGATGAAAAGTGAAGTAAACAGAACCAGAAGAACATCATACACAGTAACAGCAATATTGTATGATATACCGTGAATAACTTAGCTATTCTTAGCAATATGATGATCTAAGACAATTCTGAAGGACTTATGATGAAAGGTGCTGTCCATCTCCAGAGAAAAAAACTGGCTGAACCTCAGTGCAAAGCAAAGATACTTTTTCTTCACTTCCTTTGTTTTTCTTGGGTTTTTTTTTATCTGTTTTCTTTCACAGGATGACTTACATGGAAATGTGTTTTACATGACTACACATTTATAAGCTATATCAAATTGCTTGCTTTCTTAATGGGGGGGGAGAGGAAGGAAAAATTTGGAGCTCAAAATTTATAAAAAGAATGTTAAAATTATTTTTACATGTAAGTGAGAAAAATAAAATATTTTAAAAAGAAGCATTTAAGGAGTACCCTACTATATGTCAAGAACAATGTCCCGATAAGTCTTCACTTTTGCATATGGGTTGGAGTCCCAGCTGATGAAGTCCCTACAAACTCTGAGTTTTATAGATTATTTTGTTACAGATTTCCAGTGCAAAAAAAGAATATAATGAGAAACCCATCTAGACAAAGAAGACAAGCGTGAATACAAGGGTCTAAATAACCCTGTTCACCATCCTACTCTACCATTGCTACACTGTGAGTCTTTTTTTTAAATATATGTATGTATACAGACATATGTACATTTTATATGTGTGTATGCGTATTATATATAGTTCCAAATATTTGTTATGTATTCAATATTATATATAATAATATGTGTGTATGAGTATGTATAGATGCATACATACATACATATATACATATATACATACATATATATATATATATATATATATATATATATATATATATATATATATATATATATATATATATATATATACGGAAAGAGAGAATTCCAAATCGCTTTCCAGTATAGCTGCACCAGTTCATAGTTACAGCAACTTTTTTTCCCATATCTCTTCTAGCATTTGTCATTTTTCTTTTTTTAATCATCTTTGCCAATTGGATGAGTGTTATATGTTACCTCAGAGTTATTTTAATTTGAATTTCTCTAAGAAGTAATGATTTAAAACATTTTATAGTGCTATTGGTAGCCTGGATTTCTTTCTTTGAAATCTGCTTGCTCATAGCTTTTGACAATTTATCAATTGGACAATGACAGCCAAAAATTTAAATCAGTTCCCTAATGTATCTTAGCAATAAGATTTTTATCAAAGAAACTTGATGAAAAGATTCTTTCTGCCTCCTCCCCTCCCACAACTTTCTGCTTCTCTTTTAATGTTAGCTGTATTTGCTTTGCTTGTGTACAAACATTTTAATTTGACATAATCAAAATTGTCTGTTTGACTTCCTGGACACCTCTCAATCTCGTTTAGTCATGAACTCTTCATCTATTCTCCTGATAGGTAATTTCTCCAATGCTTTTCTAATTTATGTCACCTTCATCTCTAAATTATGAACTTTTAGGAGTTTATCTTGGTATATACAGCATGAGATGTTAGTCTATATCCAGTTTCTACCAGACTGCATTCCTATTTTCCAATAGTTTTTCTTGAATAGTGAGTTTTTGCCTGAATGGCTGGGATCTTTGGATTTTTTGTACATTAGGCTACTGGATTCATTTGTTTGTGCATTGAATACCTATTATTTTCCACTCATCAATCTCTTTATTATTTATTGAGTACCAACTGTTTGATGATTTTGGCTTCCCAATATAGTTTAAGATCTAGTATTAGTAGATTCTCTTCCTATCTACTTTTTCAAAATAATTCCCTTGACATTCTTGACCTTTTTGTTCCTCCAGGTGAATTTTGTCATTTTTTTCTAGTTCTATAAAGTATTTCTTCAATAATTTGGCATAGCACTTAATAAGTAAATTAATTTAGGTAGTATTGTCATTTTTATTATGTTAGCTCAAATGATTCATGAATCATCAGTATTTCTCTAATTATTTAGATCTTTTTCTAGAAGGTATTTTATGATTATGTTTATACAGTTCCTGTGCATATCTTGGCAGGTATACTCTCCATATTGTGCTATTTATCATCATGTAGTCATTTCAGTCATGTCTGACTCAGTGGCTCCATTTAGGGTTTTCTTGGCAAAGATAATAAAGTGGTTTGTTATTTCATTCTCTAGTTCATCTTACAGATGAGGAAACTGAGGCAAATGGGTTAAGTGATTTATCCAGGGTCACATAGCTAGTTTTGAACTTGGAAAGATGAGTCTTCCTGGCTCCAGGTCCAGTACTATATCCACTAAGACACCTAGCTTCTCATTTAAAATAGCTTACCCATTTTAAATAGAAATTTTCTTTCTCTTACTGCTAGATTTTACTGGTAATATAGACACATTGATAATTTGTGGGGGGTTATTTTATAGTCTACAGCTTTGCTAAAAATGTTAATTGTTTCAATCTTTTTAGTTGACTAGATAGTGTTCTCTAAGTGAACTGCCCTATCATCTGCAAAAGGCGATCATTTTACGTATGCTTATTCAATTTTTTTCTTGCCTTATTGCTACACCTAGTATTATTAGCATTATATTGTACAGCAATGCAGATATTGGACATCCTTGTTTTATCTATGATGGAAAAGACAGAGCTCTAATTTATTCTTATTACAGATAATGACAGGTTTTAGTTTTAGATGATGCTACTAAAGCTCCGTTGATTTTTATGCTTTCAAATAATAAGAATTAGTATTATATCTTATCAAAAGCTTTTCTGCACCTATTGATATAATCGTATGTGCCAGGCCTAGAGGCCTGAGGGCTACCCGAGTCTTACCTTACCTGTCCCAGGTCTTCGGTTGGCCAAACCGGATAAACGTATGAGAGAAGAGACTTTCTGGAGTCAAACAAGGGTTAGGCTTTATTCAGGGTCCTGGTTACATGTGCAGGGGGAACTCTTCCTTAGGAGGGAGAGAGAAGTCTCCCAAGGAGGCAAAGATCTTACAGTGAGAGATTGGAAGCAGAAGTATAAGTGGGGAGAGAGGGGGAGGGGAGAGCAAAGAGAGGAAAAACGGAGCCTTCTGTCCTGTCAGGGCCCCTCCGCGCTAAAAGCGCCTTCAGGCTTTCCTGACCCTACTTAAGCTCTCCTGCCGTGTAGTTTGCACCTGAATACCGTGCCTGTTAGATAACAATAGGTGTGCCCAGATCCGGGACAGTCTCGAGGGCGGGGATGCTCCTCCCATCACGTTTCTCACGGGAAGAGGCGGAAATACACGAGATAGCTCGGTCTCACTCCTCGATTCCCTGGTGTTTCATGGGGGGCCTCATGAGAACTCTAAGATTTAGAAGTTCCCACCTTTACCCGCCCGAGACTGTCCACATGGAATTGAGCTTCCATCCCCAACACGTATGATTTTTATTGTTCCTATTATAATGGACAATTTTGTTTATAGTTTTCCTAATATTGAACCAGCCTTGCATTCCTGGTACTGATCTAGCTTGGCAATAGTGTATATTTGTGACGTGTCATAGTCTCCTTGCTAATATTTTATTTAACATTTTTTTCATCAATATCTATTAGGGATATGAGGCTAGAGTTTTCTTTTCTCAGTTTTGACTCTCTAGTTTAGATGTCAAGATCATATCTATAAAAGAGAAGAAATTTGGTAGGACTTTTTCCCTCCATCTTTTTTTTGCAGATAGTTCATTTAGTATTGGAATTGTTATTTAAATGTTTAATAGAATTCATCTGTATCCACCTAGTTTTATTCCTTATCCCGCCCCACCATTTTTAGTTCAATTATAATCTATTCAATTTTTCCTAGGATAGAATTATGTAAGTATTCTACTTTATATTCTGATAATCTGGGCAAATTATATTTTTCTAAATGTTCATCCATTTCATTTAGATTAACAATTTTATTGACATGTAATTAGGGGAAATAGTACCTAGCAAATTCTTTTATTTCTTCTTTATTGTGTGTGAATACATTTTTATGTTTTATGCTAGTAATTTGGTTTTCTTCTTTTTAAAATTGTTAAATAATTGCTTTATCTATTTTATTTGGGTTTTTTTAAAGAATCAATTCCTTATTTTCTTTATTAATTTAATGAGGTTTTTCTTTTGCTTTCAGTTTCATTCATCTTTTATTTTTGGGATTTCTATCTTGGTGTTTAATTGAGGCTTTTGTTTGTTTCCTAGATTTTTAATTTCATGTCCATTTTACAGATCTTTTTTTTATATATATACTAACAAAAATATTTAGGGATGTAAAATTTCCCCTCCATACTGGTTGGCTACATCCCCAAATTTTTGGTGTATTGTCTCATAGTTGTAATTATTTTTAATGAAATTACTATTTCTATTATTTGGGTTTTTTTACTCACACATTCATTAAAGGTTCTTTTTTTTTAGTTTCAAATTAATTTTTAATCTTTTCCTCAAAGACCTTTTATTGAATAGAATTTTTTTCATATTATGCTCTTAAAAGATACACTTAATATTTCTGTTTTTCTGCATTTGTTTTTGAGGGTTTTGTTCCCTAATATATGGTTTATTTTTGTAAAAGCGACATATACAGCTAAAAATAGGCATATTATTTTTCTAGTCCTATTCTATATTTTTGAGAAGACTAGTATATCTAATTTCTCTAAGATTCTGTTGAGGTCCTTAACTTTGTGTTAGGAGGTAGGGATGGGATGAATTTATCTAGGTCAGAGGGAGGCAAATTGAAGCTTCCTGCTATTGTAGACTTGTGACTATTTCTTCTTATAATTCATTTAACTTTTCATTTACGAATCTAGGTATTGTGCCATTTGGTACATGTAAATGTAAAATACACACACATATACAGCATTTATATTCATTGTCTGTAGTACTTTTCAGCAAAATCTCATTTCTTCATTTATCACTTTTACTTCGGTCAGCTTTTGCAGTTATTTTATCTGAGTTCATGGTTGCTGCTCCTTCTGGGAAGAAGATCTTGGGTATAAAAAATTACTGAATCACTAGCACAATGACAGGAAGCTAAACAGATGCAGTGAGTGGTAATATGGCTGTTAGACCACTACAGTTAGACCACTAAACTTGGAATCAGGAAGATATGAGTTCAAATCTGAGCTCAGACACTTAATGCCTGTGTGACCCTGGGCAGGGCACTGAACTTCACTCAGACATAATTTCCTCATTGGTTAGATGGGGATAATAATAGCAACTAATTCAAAAGGATTTTGTAAGGATCCAGGGAGATAATATACAGTTCTTTGAAAATTTTGAAGTGCTGTTTAGGGATCTTAATGTGGCCCCACACATGACCAGAAGTGATAAAGGACTGAGGTTACAGGATGGGGATGTTTGTGTAACACTGACTTCATATAAAGCCTTTTGAATGTGTGATTTCAAAGCGACCATCCTTAAGCTTATAGAAAGATAATATGTCTGTCAATTATGAAATTAGAGTTGAATTAGTTGTGTGCCCCCTTATGCTGTGGGAATGTTTGTGTGGCACTGGCCTCACTTTGGACCCTTGTTTGTGTGGTTCCAGAGCCGGTACCCTTATTCATATAGAAAAAAAGTGTGTCTTTGTGTCAACTATTCAATAAATGTGTTTAATTAGTTGGGCACACTTATTCGAATTGGTCCATCAGGTGACACTTTTTGCAAATCTTGAAGTGCTACATAAATATTATTGAGAGAATCTTCATTTGACCTCAAACATGGTCAGAAGTCCCAGTGTACTGAGGTTACAGGATGGGAATGTTTGTGTGATACAGGTTCTATAGAGGACCTTTGGATGTATGGTTTGAGAGCAACCACCCTTAAGCTTATAGAAAGATACTGTGTCTCTATAAAGTAAGAGTTTAATTAGTTATCTGTTGCACCTGCATTGCACCATTACAGTGTGGAAATGTTTGTGACACATTGACCTTCACATAGACCTTTGCATGGTTCTAGGGTAACTGTGTTTATTGTTATAGAAAGACAGTGTTTGTGTCAGTTATTCAGCAACGGAGTTTAATTAGTTAGGCACACATATCTGAACTGCCCCATTAAGTGACATTCTATTTGAATCAGACCTTAAAAGAAAGTTCCTTTCTTGGGATGATAGCACTTTTCTAAGAGCCTGCAACATCCCTACCAGAGGGCACTCAGGCTACCAGAGAGTAAGCAGACTGCAAATACAGTCTTCCCCCATTTGTCACTCCACCAAGATCATTGGGAAGCTGAGGTGCAAAAATATCTTTGACCAAATGGCCACATTTGAATTTAAACTACATCAGGGTTTTTTTTAACTTGTTTATGTCTTGGACTTTTTTTTTTTGGCAAAGTCCAGGAGGTTATGTTGGAGTTTATGGATTTCTCTAAATAATGTTTCTTTCCTACATTCATAATTGAAGGAAATGCTAAATAATTCAGTTTATTATAGTTTTGCACATATCCAAGTTCATGGAGCCCCTGAAATCTATCCCTAAAACCTAAGTGAGAACCCCTGATCTACATGATAGAATGGAATATTGCTCAAGATATGGAAATATGAAATCTGCTGCTGTCTACCTAGATGGGTTCCACTCTTTCACATCAAATTTTACAGATTCCAAGATTTAACATGTGGTAATCACAGTTTGTTGTACGTACAATGAAGTTAAAAAGAGATTAGACTGAATACTTTAAATGGAGATCTTCCTATTCAACTTCATTCTGCAGATGCCCTCTCATTTCCCTCCTAGATCTTCTGTTGTTTTGGGGGGATTTTGTGGGGGGAGAGAGCAAAGAACATACATGCCTGTGGCTTGTGGCAAAAGAATAAGGGAGGTATATTCACTCTAATAGAGAATCATGGACCAAAAGGGAATGTGGGGAAGGTTAGAAGAGGCATGTCCCCATCTTAGACACATGGACTAAACAGAGCAATCAGCTTCCCCAGATCACTAACTGAAGATTCACAGTTGCTTGCAGCTTCCCCAGTTTAGCTGTGTCTCCTCCCAACTTACCTCAGGAAAAATGAATCATCAAGAAAGAAGCTAGGATAAAGACTTCTAAAGAGCCTGGTAAATCCCTCCTCTCCAAACAAATGAATTCTTCTTCACTGTTGTTGTTGTTCAGTCTTTTTATAAAAAATTTAATATTTTATTTCTTGCCAATTACATGTAAAAACAATTATCAACATTTATTTTTAAAATTGAATCCCAATGTCTCTCATTTCCTCCCCATCCACCCTATTAAGAAGGCAAGCAATTTGATATAGGTTGTACATGTGTACTCATGCAAAATATTTCCATATTGTTCTCATCTGACCATTCCACCAGGACAAGTCCTCACATGCTTGGAGTAGACACCTCCCTAACTCACCAATGGGTTTGGGACCATTTGGTTACCCTCATCCTGGTTTGGCCTGTCTGCCAGAATGGTTTACCAGGGTGTGGCTGCTGCACATGCTGCAGCTTCTTGGAGTCACAGATAAGAGTTGGGTGGTCAGGTAGACACCAAAGGTGGAAAGCAGCCCTGCAAAGGGCTCGGGAGCCATCACATCAAAGGTACTGGTCCTCCCTGAACCCACCCTACATCCCAAGGCCTTTGACATTGTTAGTCATGAAGGCTTATGGAAAACTATATCAAAATTTGGTTGCCCAGAGAAGTACATCAGTATTGTATGTTAATTTCATGATGCATGTTTGCCCGGGTTCTGGACAGTGGACAATGCTCTCATGCCTTCCCAGGAAACAAGGCTGTGTGCTTCCTCCCATGCTTTTTAGCATGATGTTTTCAACTATGTTGTTGAATGCTTTCAATGAGGATGAACATGGCATTAAGGTCAACTACCATACTGATGGTAAGTTCTTAAATTTGAAAAGGGTACAAGCAAAGACCAAAGTGGAGGGAGTGCTGGTGCATGATTTTCTGTTTGCAGATGATTGTGCACTCAATGCAGTCTCTGAAGCTGAGATGCAACAAAGTATGAATCAATTTTCTTCTGCCTGTGCTAATTTTGGTTTAATAATTAACACCAGGAAAACACAGGTGCTCCATCAGCCACCACCACGCCATCCATACATGAAACCATTGGTTACAATAAATGGAGAAGTTTTGAACCCTGTGGATAAGTTCACTTACCTTGGTAGTGTACTTTCCAGGGATGTACATATTGACAAGGAGGTTGATGCACGCATTGCCAAAGCTAGTTCAGTGTTTGGGAGACTCTGAAGAAAAGTTTGGGAGAAAAGAGGTATCAGACTGACTACCAAACTGAAAGTCTACAGAGCCGTTATGCTGACCTCATTGTTGTATGCCTATGAAACATGGACAGTTTATCAGCACCTTGCCAGCAAACTGAATGACTTCCATTTGAACTATCTTAGAAAGATTCTGAGGATTACCTGGCAGGATAAGTTACCAAAGAAGTCCCTGCTTGAGCTGAACTGCCAAGCATTCAAACTATGCTTCAGAAAGCACAACTCCAATGGGTTAGCCATGTTATTCGAATGCAAAATGTACACTTGCCAAAAAGACTATTTTATGGAGAACTCACATGCGGCAGGCGATTGCATGGTGGTCAGAAGAAGTGATACAAGGACACTCTCAAGGTCTCTCTCAAGAACTTTGGATTTGATTGTGCAGCATGGGAGACACTGGCACAGGACCACTCAGCATGGCATGCCCACATCAGAAAGGGTGCTGTGCTGTATGAGCAAAGCAGAATTGAGACAGCACAAAGGAAATGTAGGATGTGCAACTTTGGAGTATCCACCCCAAATATCCACACTGACTATCTCTGCCCAACCTGTGGTAGAGCATTCCAAGCTTGCATTGGTCTGATCAGCTAAAGTCAAACACACTGAAACTTGAGCTTATCATGGTGATGTCATTTTGGTCATCTTCGAGAATGAAGGACAACAGCAACCAACCAACCAACCATTTCCATATTAGCCATGTTGTAAAAGAAAACATACACCAAAATTTAAAAACTCAAGAAATATAAATTAAAAACAAAGCACACTTCAATCTGTGTTCAGACTCCATCAGTTCTTTCTCTGGGGATCAACAACATTTTTCATCATAAGTCCTTAAGAGTTGTCTTGGATCATAGTATTGCTGAGAACAGCTAAGTCATTCATGGTTGATCATCTTACAATATTGTTGCTGCTGAGTAAAATTTTCTACTGCTTCTGCTCACTTCACTCAGCATTACTTCATGTAAGTCTTTCCAGGATATTTCTGAAACTCAGATATTCATCATTTCTTATAGAACAATAGTATTACATTATATTCATATACCACAAGTTGTTCAGCCATTCTCCAATTGATGGGCATCCCCTCAATTTTCAATTCTTAACCACCAGCTGCTATAAATACTTTTATACATATAGGTCCTTTTCTTTTTTATCTCTTTTGGGATGCAGACCTAATGGTTGCGTTGCTAAGTCAAAAGTAGGTCTTTGGGTATAATTTCCAATTGCTCTACATAATAGTTGAATCAATTCACTCCACCACCAGTGTATTGGTGTCTCAATTTTCTCCCATTTCCTCCAACATTGCTCATTTTTCTTTTTCATCCTATTAGCCAATCTAATAGGTGTGAGACAGTACCACAGATTGTTTTAACTTGTGTTTCTCCAATCAATAGTGAGTTAGAGCACTTTCTCATATAGCCACAGACAGCTTTGAAAACTTCGCCTGAAAACTGACTGTTCATATTTTATCAATTGGAGAATGGATCTTATTCCCATTCATTTGACTCATTTCTCTATATATTTGAGAGATGAGGACTTTATCAGAGAAACTTGCCTCAAAAACTTTTTTTCACAGTTATGATTGCTAACTATATTTCCCTCCATCCTATTTTCCCCCATTTATTCTATTCTCTGTCTCGTTTCATTCTGTCCCTCCTCAAAAGTGTTTTGCTTGTAACTGTGGCCTGTCTCAATCTGCCCTCCCTTCTCTGAAAACCCCCCTTCTCATCTGCTTCCTCTCCTACTTTCCTGTTAGGTAACATAGATTTCTATACCCAATTAAGTGTATGTTATTCCCTCTTTGAGCCAATTCTGATGAGAGTAAGGTTCAAGTATTTCACACCACTTCCCCCATCTTCCCCTCCACTGTAAAAGCACTTTCATGTCTTTTATATCAGATAATTTACCCCATTCTACCTCTCCCTTTCCTTTTCTCCCAGTGCATTTCTCTTTCTCATCCCTTAATTTTATCTTTTAAGGTATCAGCCCATCGTATTCAATTCACACCTATATCTTCTATCTATGTATATATACTCCTTCTAACTGCCCTAATAATGAGGAGGTTCTTATTAGTTATAAATATCATCTTCCCATGTAGGGATGTAAATGGTTTAACCTTATTAAATGTCTTATGATTTCACTTTCCTGTTTGCTTCTTTTATACTTCTCTTGAATCTTGTATTTGAACGTCAGATTTTCTATTTGGCTCTGGTCTTTTCATCGAGAATACTTAAAAGTCCTCAATTTTATTGAATATCCATTTTTCCTCTGAAGGATTATAGTCAGTTTTGCTGGACAGGTGATTCTTGGTTGTAATTCTAGTTTCTTTGCCCTCTAGAATATCATATTCCAAGCCCTCTTAACTTTTAATGTAAAAACTGCTAAATCTTGTGCTACCCTGACTATGATTCCAATATATTTGAATTGTTTCTTTTTTGGCTGATTATAATAGTGTCTCCTTGACCTGGGGGCTCTGGAATTTGGCTATATTTCTGGGAATTTTAATTCTGGGATCTCTTTTAGAAGGTGATTGGTGGATACTTTCCATTTCTATTTTACCCTTTGGTTCTAGAAAATTGGGGAGGTTTTCCTTGATAATTTCTTGAAAGATAATATCTAGGTTCTTATTTTGATTATAGCTTTCAGAAAGTCCAATAATTTTTAAATTCTCTTTCAGTGATCTATTTTCCAATTGTTTTTCCAATGAGATTGTCTTATTTTTTTCATTCCTTTGGTTTTGCTTTACTTTTTCTTGATGTTTTCTTGTCATTGACTTTCAAATGTAAGACTCAACAAAAGCATGAAAAGGTAAACAGAAAAGAGAAATCATAAGGGATTTATTAAAGTTGAACTGTTTACATTCCCACATAGAAAGATGATATATGTAACTCATGAGACCTTTCTCATTATTATATATATCTATATAAATATAATATAATATATAATTATAATATAATATATAATATAAATATATATATATAAACAGAGGGCACGGCATGAGTTGAATGTGAAAAGATGATATCTAAAAAATAAAATTAAGGGGTAAGAGAGAGGAATGTACTGGGAGAAGGAGAAAGGGAGAGGTAGAATGGGGTAAATTATCTCACATAAAAGAAGCAAGGAAAAGCTTTTATAGTGGAGGAGAAGAGGGGGGAGGTGAGAGGGAATGAATGAACCTTACTCTCATAGGATTTGGCTTAAGGAGGGAATAACATACATACTCAGTTGGATAGGGAATCTATGTTACCCTATAGGAAAGTGGGAGGGAAGTGGGGGGGGGGGACAGGATAGAAAATAGGACAGAAGGGGGAGGGGTAATCAGAAGCAAACACTTTTGAGAAGGGGTGGGACCAAAGGAGAGAACAGAATAAACAGGGGGCAGGATAATATGGAGGGAAATTTAATTAATCTTTCACAACATGGCTATTATGGAAGAACTGTGCATGACTATACATGTATAACCCATATTGAATTGTTTGCCTTCTCAGTGAAGGTGGGTGGGAAAGGAGTAAGGGAGAGAATGTAGAAGTCAATGTTTTAAAAACTAATGTTAAAAATTATTTTTACAGCAAACTAGAAAAGGAGATACACAGGCAACAGAGTAAAGAAATCTATCATACCCTACATGAAAATAGAAGGGGAAGGGAAAAAGAGAAGGAGGTGGTGGGTAGAAGGGAGGACAGATTGAGGGAAGGTGTAATCAGAATACACACATTCTTTAGGTGGGGAGAGGGTAGAGATGGGGAGAAAATTTGGGAACCCAGAATCTTGTGGAAGTGAATATTGAAAACTAAAAATAAATAAATATTTTTTTAAAAAAACAAGAATAACCTGACCATAAAAGTTACTATGGTGACAGGAATAATCAGGACACAGACCCAGAAGAAGACACCAAAATCAAAACGGCTATTTGCAAAGCTTCAAAGAAAAATATGAATTGTTCAGAGGCCCGAAAAGAATGACTGAACGAGCACAAAAAGGATGTTAAACATCAAATAAGAGAAGTTTAAAACTGGAAAAATAAATGATAATGATGGAAGAAAATCATCAAAATAGAATGAATATACTTGAAAGAAAGAGACATACACAGAGAAAAAATAAGGGAGCATAATTTACTATGCTTCTGCTGATATAAAAAAAGCAGGGGTAGCAGTTATTGTTTCAAAAAAAGCAAAAGAAAAATAGATATAATTAAAAGATATAAGCAGGGAAACTACTTTTGTTGAAAGGTAGCATAGACAATGAAGGAATAGCAATACTAAACATATATTCACCCAATGGAATTGCATCCAAATCCTTAAAGGAAAACTTAAATTAGTTATGGGAGGAAAAGAACAATAGAACTATGCTAGTGAGGGACTTCAACTTTATACTCTCAGAACTAGATAAATGTAACAAAAAATTAAACAAGATTCCAAGGTTATCAAACATCCAGCCCCACATGATTCCTGTGTATCAGTTCTTCCTTTCATGCTGTATTTTATGAGATAATTGCTCCTTTTATCCTTTTCCTACCCGTTTGTTTTTTAGAATCACCTCATCACACCACTCAGCCCCAAAAGTTCTTTCAAACTATCTTAGTTATGATGACAGTTTTAAGAATACTGGTAATATTTTCATATAAAAGAAGCAAACAGTTTGACCTTAATGAGTCCCTTTTACTTAGTCTTTAATGTTTCCTTTATATTTCTTCTGGATCTTTTATATTGAATTTTCCATTGAGTTCCAGTTTTTTTGTCAAAAATACCTGAAAGTCTTTCAGTTCATCAAATGACCTTTTTATTTTCATTCAGGATTATACTCAACTTTGTTAGATAAGTTATTCTTGGTCACAACCCCAGATCTTTTTGTTTTTGAAATAAAATGCTCCGAGATGTACAGTTTTGTTTTTTTTTTTACTATAAAAGTTGCTAGGTCTTGTGAAGTCCTGATTATAACACTACAGTATTTAAATTGTTTTTTCTTGTTGTTTGCAATATTTTCTCCTTAACTTGGGAGTTTTGAAACTTGACTATAACATTCCTACAAGTTTTCCTCCTACTATCTTTTTCAGGTGGTGAGTGGGAGATTTTTTTCTACTTCTACTTTACTCTCTTAGGATTTCAAGATAATTTTCCTCAGTAATTTCTTGCAATATTGTATCAAGATACTTTTTTTAACATAACTTTTGGGTAGACGAATAATTCTTATATTATCTCTCCTCAATCTGTTCCCCAGATCAGTTGTTTTTCTAATGAAATGTTTCCTATTCTCTTATTTTTTCTATTTTTATTATAACAGTGTCTTATAATGTCATTTAATTCCTCCTGCCTAATTCTAATTTTCAAGGAGTTATTTTCTTCCTTAATATTTTGGACCAATTTTTCCAATTGGATAGCTTTCTCTTCATAATTTCCTTGGCTGACTTTTCCCCTAATTTTTCCTATTTTCCCTCTCTTATTTAATTTTTAATTTTTTTAAGTTCTTTTGGGCTTGTAAGTACTTGACGTTACTCTTTGAGGTATGAGCAGCTTTTTTTTTTAACCTCATTATCTTCCTCTGAATATGAATTCAGATCTTCTTTTACACTATTGCAACTATCTATGGTCAAGTTCTCTTTCCTTTGCTTACTTGTCTTTATTTTTATTTTATTTTTAACAACATTATTGTAATCAGATTTTAATGGTGTTCCAGATCTCAGGTCCTCCTTACTGTTATTTTCTGAATTCTGAATTATAAGTGGAGATAGATAGGAGTACTGTAGTAGTGGGGGACTTTAATCTTCTCCTCTCAGAACTAGATAAATCTAAACAGTAAATAAGAAGGAAGTCAAGGAAGTGAATAATATTTTAGACAAGCTAGATGTGATAGATATCAGGAGAGAATTCAATAGAAATAGAAAGGAATACATCTTTTTCTAAGTGGTTTATGTTACCTTTACAAAGATTGACCACATATTGGGACATAACAGTTTTATAGTTAAAAGCAGACAAACAGAAATTTTAAAAATATCGAGCTTCCTAAGAAAAAAGCACCAGGACCAGATGGATTTATCTGGGCAACTAATTCCAATATTAAGTAAACCATTTGGAATAGTAGGCAAACACAGAGTCCTACCAAACTCCTTTCGTGAAAGAAATATGATTCTGACACCTAAACCAGGAAAAGTAAAAATAGGAAAAAAAATTATAGACCTAAATACTAACTAAAAGATTACAACCATTTACCACAAAGATTATACATCAGAACCAAGTGGGATTTATACCAGGAACGAAGATATGGTTTAACATAAGGAAAATTGTTAACACAATTGATTATTTTAGTAATAAAAGTAAAAATATGATCATATTAAAAGATGCAGAAAAGGCATTTGATAAAGCACAATGCTCATTTCTATTTCCAAAAACAAAGATAAAAGTATTGGTGTAAATGGAATTTCCTTAAATTGATAAAAGAAAACGCATTTATCTAAAACTATCAGCAAACACTATTTGTAATGGGGAGAAGCTAGAAGTCTTCCCAGTAAGATATGGTATGAAACAAGGATTGCCACTGTTACCAATGTCATTCAACACTGAATTGGAAATTCTACTAAGAGCAGTAAGAGGAAAAAAAGAAACAGAAGAAATTAGACTAGGGAATGAGGTAGTAAAATTATCTCTATTTTTGCAGACAATATGATATCATTGGAAAATTTCAAAGACCCAACTTAAAAATTAGCTGAAACAATTAATAACTTTAGCAAAGCAGCAGAATATAAAGTAAATCTACATAAATCATCAGCATTCCCATATATAGCAAATAAAACTCTGTAAGAAAAGAGATACCCCATTTAAAATAATACTAGACAGTATAAAATAACAGGGTACACCTGTTTAAAAAAAAACAGGAACTATATAAACAAAATTATTTTCAAAAAAACTTTTTTATACAAATAAAATCAGATTTAAATAATTGGAGAGATATTAATTCTTCATGGGTCCATAGGACAAATATAACAAAAATTACAATTTTACCTAAACTGCTTTATATATTCAATACCATCCCAATTAAATTACCAAAATATAATTTTACTGAATAAGAAAAATAATTTAAAAGTCATTTGAAAAAACAAAAAGTCAGGAACATCAAAGATACTAAACAAAAAAATGTAAAAAGAAAGATTTAGCAGTATCAGATCTTATATTATATTATAAGGCAGTAATTATCAAATCTGGTACTGGCTAAGAAATAGAAAGGTAGATCAATGGAACAGAGTAAACATAAAATTTGCACCAGCAAATAAATATATTAACCTTGTATTTGATGAGTGAAAATTGGGATAAGAAGTGTAATTGAGATAAGAATTCATTATTGGGTAAAAAAAACAATTCTTGGGAAAACTTGAAACCAGTATAGCAGGTATTGGGCAAAAGGCAATATCTTACATCATTTACCAATATAAGGTCAAAGAGGATACACAATCTAGATATAAAAAAGAGATATTAAAAGAAAATTTGAAGAACATAGAGCATATAACTTATCAGACTTATGGGTAGGTAAACAATTTATGAATAAACAAGAGAGAGTGTGCAAAGTAGGGTTTAAAAAGGATAGTTTCAATTATATTAAATTTGAAAGGTTTTGTACAAATAAAATAAATGTAGCCAAGACTAGAAGAAAAGTAGGAAATGGGCAGGAAGGAGAATTTATAGATAGTTTCTCAGATAAAGGTCTCATATCTCAAAGAGATGAAGTACTCTGTCAAATCTATAAGAGTATGAGTCATTCCACAATTGATAAATGGTCAAAGGATATGAACGGGACATTTTTGGATAAAGAAACCAAAACAATTTATAGTCACAGGGGGAAAATGCTCTAAATCATTATTGATTAGAAAAGTGCAAACTGAAACAACCTTGAGATATCATTTTCCACCTATTGGATTGGCTAAAATGATAGAAAAGGAAATTGACAAATTTTGGAGGAGCGTGGAAAACTTGGGACACCAATTCCCTGTGGGCAGAATTATGAACTTATCCAAACATTTTGGACAGAAATCTGGAATTATGTCCAAAAAGTTATTAAACTGCCTATATTCTTTGACCCAGAAATACCATTACTATGTGTATTTCAAAGATGATTAGGGAAAAATTAAAAGAGCCTATATGTTCTAAAATATTTAAAGCAGCTCTCTTGATGGTGGCAAAGAACTGGAAATTACAGGGATGCCTATCAACTGGGAAATGGCTAAACAAGTTGTGATGGAATACTACTATGATATAAGAAATGATGAAAATGATCTTGGGGCAGGGGAGAATAGATAAGAGTTGTGTGAAATAATGGAAAATAGAATGAGCAGAATCAAGATAACATTGTACTCAATAACAGAAATATTATTAATAACTTTGGGCAAATAAGTCATTTTAACGATTGTAAATACCCAACTTTACTAAAAAGGACATTGAAGGAAGAGGCTATGTGTATTCAGAGAAAAAACTGATAAATAGAAGTTTATATAGAATGATTCCACATGTATATACACATTTGTGTCTGATGGTAGCCATTTCTAGGGTGAAGGGGGAGGGAAGATAAAAAGGGAAAAAAAATTTACATGATAATTTTTTATACATTTAAAAGGAATAGCAAGTTGTAAATAATAGATTTGCAGTTTCATGTGCAATCATGTTTTATTATACTATGTTTGGAAATGATTGTTTTTTTCAGAATTTTTTTTCAATTAAAAAGAAAAAAGAAAGAAATTAAGAATATGAATAAAATTTTAGGAATGGGGGCATTCTGAGAAGATGACAGAGCAAGTCAGAAATTTCCAGGCTCTCCAAATTTCCTCCACAAACAGAAAATTGCCAGGAAATGAACATAGAGCAGCAAAAATGAAAGGATAAAGCAATTGTTCTCCTAAGATAACTTGAGAGGACTGCAGAAAAGACGGGACCTCCAGGGGCTGAGGTTTGGCCTGAGTGAAGCATAGAGGCCTTGGGGACAATTCCACTGAATTAACAAACTGTAGGCCTGGAGGGCAACTCCCTGGGGAACTGACTAGGCCTTAAGAAATTTTACCTCAACTTTCACCTTACTCACGGCCTCAAGAAATTAAAATTTTACCTCACAAACTTTCATCAAAGTAACAGAAGACAACTGAGCAACAGAAGATTAAAGGATCGCCTGCCTAAGCACTAGTGATCCAGGTCTGTGGCTGTGGGTAAGGAGGAAAAAGCACATATACAGTAAGTGTAGTACCCACAGGGAGTAAGAATATTTTTAGGACAGCTTGCTTGGGGCCCTAATTGTGGCTTAGGGCAGGAGAGGAGCCTCAGACAGAATTCAGAAAATAACAGCAAGGAGGACCTGAAGCCTAAGGCAACATTATCTGCAACTCACTATTAAAATCTAATAATAAGCTGCTAAAAATAAAATAAAACAAAATAAAAATGAGTAAGCAAAGGAAAAATAACCTGACCATAGACAGATACTTTGGTGTAAAGAATATCTGGGTTTATATTCAGAGGAAGATAGTAAGATAAAAAAGCCACTCCTACCCCAAAGAGTGACATCAAATGGTCACAAATTCAAAAAGAGTTCTTGGAAGAACTTAAAAAAGAATTCAAAAATCAAATAGAAAAGAATGAGGAAAAATTAGGGGAAAAAATAAAAGCAAACACAAAAAAATATGAAAAGAAAGTTAATCAACTGGAAAAAGAGATACAAAATGTTAAGAAAAAATAACTTCTTGACAATTAAAATTAGGCAAGAAGAATCAAATGATTTCAAGACACCAAGAAATATTAAGACTAGAATAAAAGAAGATAATTGGAAACATCTCATTAGAAAAATAACTGCTCTGCAGAATATATTGAGGAGAGATAATATAAGAATTGTTGGTCTTCCTGAAAGTTATGATAAAAAAAGAATCTTGGTACAATATTATAAGAAATCACCAAGGAAAATTGCCCTGAAGCTCTAGAAGAGGGTAAAGTAGAAATAGAAAATATCTACCATTCACCACCTGAAAGAGAACCCAGGAGGAAAACTTATAGAAATTTCATAGCCAAGTGTCAAAACTCCTAGGTTATGTAGAAAATATTGTGGGCAACTAGAAAAAAAACAATTTAAATACAGTCAGATTTCACAAGACCTATCAGTTTCTACTTGAAGAACAGAGGTCTTAGAACATTATATTTCAAAGAGCAAAAGAGCTGGGGTTGTGACCAAGAATATATTAACCAGCAAAGTTGAGTACAATCCTGAATGAAAAAAAAATGGGCATTTGATGAACTTAAAGACTTGGATATTTGTAACAAGCAGACCAGAATTCAATGCAAAATTCAATATAATACATCCAGAAAAAAATAGAAGGAAAACATTAAAGATTAATTATAATGCACTTATTAAGATCAAACTTTTTACTTATCAGATAGATATAGATATCTTTACAGATATCTATATCTATATTTATCTATTATGTATACATATATGTATAGATATATGTGTATTGTATGCATGTGTATATATATGTGTGTGTGTATGTATGTATGTATAAATGTTGGCAGTTTCTTAAGCTGTAATCATTACTAAGGTAGTTTGAAAGAAATGTTGGAGCTGAGTTGTGATGGAGTGATTCTACAAAATAAAATTGGGCAGAAAAGTGTAAACAACAGAGTGAAAGAGATTTCCAGCCCAAGGCAGCCTGAAAGGCCAGCAGGAAACATCTCTCCCACCAAGCTCCAAGCAGAGAGCAGCAGGACAGGACTGGAGCAGGCCTCAAAGCATAGAGTCACAGGTAGCAGCTGCAGTTCCCAGATTTCCCAACCCACAAATGCCAAAGACAGCTTCAAAGGTTGTAAGAAAGTTGTTTCACTTGGGTGAGAGGAGGCTGTGGGTCTGGCCCAAGCCTGGGCTACAGGGTGGCAGAAGTCACTGCAGCAGTGTCCCTTTTTGGAGCTCTCACCTAAAGAACCTGGGGGAATCTTATTTGGAAACAGCCGATCTGGATCTCAGCCCTGAGTGGCTGTTCTGGGATGAGGAGGAGCTCTGGCATGGTGGAACATGGTGGAACTGACAGTGGAGAGGGAACCCTACATGCAAATCCTGGGCAGAAGAGAGTGCTTGTGGTTGCTCACAAGCAAGAGCGCAGGCCAAGAGAGGAGTAAACTGCTCTCCCTTGATTGTGCCACTTTGGAGGAACTGAGAACTTACAGGTCCCTAGAGTATACCCTCCACTTAACAAAGGACTCAAAAGTCAAGTAACTGACTGGAAAAATGCCCAAAAAAGGGAAAAAATAAGACTATAGAAGGTTACTTTCTTGGTGAAAAGGTATTTTCTTTCATCCTTTTGGATGAGGAAGAACAAAGCATACCATCAGAGGAAGATATCAAAGTCAAGGCTTCTACATCCAAAATCTCCAAAAAAAAAAATATATATACAATGGTCTCAGGTCATGGAAGAGCTCAAAAAAGAAGAGAGGTGGAGGAAAAATCAGGAAGAGAAATGAGAGTGATGCAAGAAAATCACAAAAAGTGAGTCAATAGCTTGCTAAAGGAGATCCAAAAAAATGCTGAAGAAAATAACACCATTAAGAATAGAATGATCCAAATGGCAAAAGAAGTCCAAAAAGCTAATAAAGAGAAGAATGCTTTAAAAAACAGAATGAGACAAATGGTAAAGGAAGTTCAAAAGCTCACTGAAGGAAATAGTTCTTTAAAAATTAGAATGGAGCAGATGGAAGCTAATGATTTTATGAGAAACTAAGAAATTACAAAATAAAAGCAAAAGAATGAAAAAATAGAAGACAATCTGAAATATCTCATTGGAAAAATAACTGATATGGAAAATAGATCCAAGAAAGATAATTTAAAAATTATTGGTGTACCTGAAAACCATGATGAAACAAAGAGCCTAGATATCATCTTCCAAGAAATTATCAAGGAAAACTGCCCTGATACTGTAGAACCAGAGGGTAAAATAAAAATAGAAAGAATTCACTGATGACCTTCTAAAAGAGATCCCAAAAGGACAACTCCTAGGAATATTGTAGCCAAATTCCAGAGTTCCCACATCAAGGAGAAAATATTATTACAAGCATCCAGAAAGAAACAATTCAAGTATTGTGAAAATACAGTCAGGATAACACAGGATTTAACAACCTCTACACCAAGGGATCGAAGGACTGAGAATATGATATTCTAGAGGTCAAAGGAGATAGGATTAAAACCAAGAATCACCTACCCAACAAAACTGAGTATAATAATTCAGGGAAAAATGGAATTTTAATGAAATAGAGGACTTCCAAGCATTCTTATGAAAAAGACCAGAGCTGAATAGAAAATTTGACTTTCAAATACAAGAATCAAGAGAAACATGAAAAGGTAAACAGGAAAGAGAAGCCTTAAGGAACTCATTAAAGTTGAACTGTTTACATTCCTACATGGAAAAATATTATTTGTAACTCATGAGACTTTTTTCAGTATTAGGGTAGTTAGAGGGAATACATACATACATATATATGTAGTATGTATATATGTATATGTGTGTATATTATATATGTAAAAGTATGTATATGTACATAGGTGTAGGGGTCTGTATATATATATATATGCATATATGTGTGTGTGTGTATATATACATATACATACATACATAGACAGAGGGCACAAGGTGAGCTGAATAAGAAGGGAAAATACCTAAGAAAAATAAAACTTACTGTTGAATGGAATGTAGTAGGAGTAAAAGAAAGGGAGAGGTAGAATGCAGCAAATCACCTCACATAAAAGAAGGAAGAAAGAGATTTTACAATGGAGGGGAAGGGGGGAGATGAAAGGAAATAATTGACCCTTACTCTTATGGGATTTGGTTTAAGGAGGGAATAACACACACTCAATTGGATATGAAATCTGCTTTACCCTGCAGGAAGGCAAGGGGGAAGGGGAGAGGAGAGGGAAGATAATAGAAGGGACAGCAAATTAGGACAAGGGATAATCAGAAGCCAATACCATTGTGGGAGGACAAGTCAAGGGAGAGAATGGAATAAATGAAGGGCAGAGTAGGACAGAGGGAAATGTGGTTAGTCTTTTACAATATAACTATTATGGAAGTGCTTTGCATTGTTACACATGTATGACCTATATTGAATTGCTTGTTTTCTCAATGATGGTGGATGGAAAGGGAGGGAGAAAATATGGAACTCAAAGCGTTAAGAATGAATGTTAGAAATTGTTTTGGCATGCAGCTGGGAATTAAGTTATACAGGCAATGGAATATAGAAATATATTTTGCCCTATAGGAAAATAGATGGGAAGGGGGATGGAAGAAGGGTGAGTAATAGAAGGGAGGACAAACTGGAGAAAGAGATAGATGGAGTGCATATTATCCTGGGGTGGGAGTGGGGAGGGATGGAGAGAAAGTTTTGAATTCAAATTCTTGTGGAAAGGAATGTTAAGAACTGAAAACAAATAAATTATATATTAAAAAAAAAAAGAAAAAATTCCCAGCACCAAATGGATTCCCACATGAATTCTACCAACCATTTAAAGGAGAATTAGTTCTAATACCATATAAACCATTTGGAAAAGTAGGCAAGGAAGAAGTCCTACCAAGTTCCTTTTATGATACAAATACAAATACCAAAACCAGAAGAATAAAAACAAAGAAAGCTATAGCTCTAATTCCCTAATGAATACTGGTGCATACATTTAAAATAAAATACTAGCAACAAGATTTCAGCAATGGATCACAAACATAATAGATTATGTGCAGGTAGGATTTATACCAGGAATGCAGGGCTGGTTCAATATTAAGAAAACTATCAGTCTAATTGCCTATATCAATTAAAAAACAACAAAAATCATATGATTATCTTAATGGATATGGGAAAAGCTTCTGACAAAATATAGTGCTCATCCCTATTAAAAACACTGGAAAGAATAGGAAAAAATGGAGCTTTCCTTAAAATTATAAGTAGTATCTATTTAAACCCATTGGCAAGTCGTATTTGTAGTGGGGATAAGCTAGAATAATATTAGGCGTGAAGCAAGGATCACATAATCACCACTTTTATTCAGTATTGTACTATAGCCATTAGAGAAGAGAAAAGTAATTACAGGAATTAGAACGGCCATAAGGAAACAAAGTTATGATTCTTTGCAGATGATACGATAGGATTCTTAGAAAATCCTAGAGAATCGAGTAAAAAAGCTTGTTTAAATAATTAACATTAGTAAAGTTGCAAGATATAAAAATAAACCCACGGAAGTCATCAGTATTTCTACATATTACCAGCAAAGTCCGGCAGCAAGAAATAAAAAGAGATATTCCACTTAAAATAGCTGCAGACAATATAAAATACTTGGGACTCCACCTGCCAAGACAAACCCAGGAACTTTATTGACACAGTTACAAAACACTTTTCATACAAATAAAGTCAAATCAAAACAACTGGAGAAATCTACCTAAATTAATTTACCTAGTTAGTGCCATATCAATCAAATTACCAAATAATTATTTTATGGAGCTGTTTTAAAATAACAAAGTCCATCTGGAAAAAGAAAAGATAAAAATATGAAGAAAATCAATTTAAAAATGTGAAGGACGGTGACCTAGCAGTACCAGATCTCAAAGTCTATTACAAAGCTGTAATTATCAGCTAAGGTACTAGCTAAGAAATAGAGTGATGGACCAATGGAATCAATTAGGAACACAGTAGTAAATCACTATAGGAATCTGATGTTTGATAAATGAAAAAATTTAAACTTTAGGGACAAAAATTCTCCATTTGACAAAAATTGCAAGAGAAAGCTAGAAAGCAGTTTGGCAGAAACTAGGTATAGACCAGCATCTCACATTGTATTCCAAGATATCACCATGGTAACATAATTTAGACTTAAAGGATGATATCATGAGCAAATCAGGGGAGCATGGAATATCTTCCTTGTCAGATCTATGGATAAGAAAAGAAGTCATTACAGAACAAGAGATACAGAGCATTAAGGGAAGTAAAAAATGAATTATTTTGATTACATTAAATTGAAAAGGTTTTGCACAAATAAATCTAATGTAGCCAAGATTAGAGGGAAAGTAGAAAACTGGGAGGAAATTTTTATTGCTAGTTTCTCTCATAATGGCATCATTTCTCAGAATTAAATCAATTTTATAAAATATAAAATATACTAGTCATTTCCCAATTGATAGCCAAAGGATACAAACAGGCAGTTTTCAGAAGAAGAAATCAAAGTTATTTATCATCATATAAAAATGCTCTCACTCACTGTTAATTAGAGAAATACAAATTAAAAATACTTTGAGGTGCCACTTCATACTTGTTCAATTGGTTACTATGACAGAAAAGGGAAATTTCAAATGTTGAAGGGGATGCAGAAAATTGAGACACTAATGCACTGCTAGTAGAATTGTTAACTGATCCAACCATTCTGAAGAACAATTTGGAACTATACTCAAAGGGTTATACCCAAACAGCAAACCATGCATGCCCTTTGACCCATCAATAAAAGTACTAGGTCTATAGGACAAAAACAACAAAAAAGGAAAAGGACCTATATGTCAAAAATATTTGTAGCAGCTCTTTTCGTGGTAGTAAAGTTTTAGAAATTGAGGGGTTAGGTGCCCATCAACTGGGGAATGACTGAATAAGTTGTGACACATGATTGTGACAGAATACTATTGTGCTGTGAGACATGATGGGCAGAATGCTCTCAGAAAAACGTAGAAAAATTTATAGGAACTGATGCAAAGAAAGGTGAGGAAAACCAGGAGAACATTACACATAGTAACAGGAATATTCTAATGATGCTCAACTATGAATGACTTAGCTCCTCTTAGCAATGCAATGATCCAAGACAATTCCAAAGAACTGATGAAAAATGGTATACACAACCAGAGAAAGAACCACCAAAGTTCAAAAGCATTTTGAAGCACGCTTTTTAGACCTTATTTTTCTTGGTTTGGGTTTATTTGGGGGTTTTTTCATCTGTGTTTTCCTTTGCAACATAGCTAGTTTGGAAATATGCTTTGCATGACTACAAATGGATAATCTATATCAAATTGCTTGTCTTGTCAAGGAGGGGTGAAAGGGAAGGAAGGAGAGAGAGAATTTGGAACTCAAACCTTAAAAAAACAAGTGTTAAAAAGTGTTATTACATATAATTGGGAAAAAATTTTTTTAATTAAATTTAAGAATAGAAAGGAGCCCTGATCGAGAAGCCTTCCCGTCCCAGGGATTCTGTTTCTGTTGTGTAAGAAATAGGAGAGGTAGATGAGATCACATGTATTCACAGAGACGATGGTGTTCTAGCTTTGCCATTCTGTTTCCTAAGGTCCCTCCCAGTTCTCACATTCTGTGTGGCCCTCTTAGCTCCGACATTGTATTCTGAGAGCCCTCCCAGCTCTAACCTTCTTTGTTCTAAGAGCCTTCCCAGCTCTGACATCCTGGGTTCTAAGTGCCCTCCCAGCTCAGAGATTTATGTTCTAAGACTCCTTCCAGCTCTAATATCACTAGCTCCACAAAGATGATTTATATGTGTAACAGACCCCACCCTGGCCCCTACCACCTGCAGGCTAGTTAAGTTATTTTTTTACTCCTGCCCAGGGATCTCTGGTAACCTTACAGATTTGCAGGGTGTTGAGGCTCTTTGCAAAAGGTTCCAGTTCCCACCAATGATGGTATCCTCCCCAAATGTAAGGAGTAATCCTCAGTTCCATTAACTGCTAAAAATCAGATTAGCTTTTACACAGAAATACACCTTCAAGATAATAATTAACAAATTACAGGAGTGGACAAAACAAAAATGAAGATGAAGAGACTGAGGAATTTGAAGAAGGTCCTGTGGACGTCCAGACATCCCTTCAGGCTAACAAGGAAACAGTAGAGAAGAATGAACAAGACCAGGTTCTACAAATGTATCTGAGAAGCCCTTGGAAAAAGAAGGTACCCCATGTGAGTGGGGCAACATCCTAATAGTCAAAGCAGTTATAAAGGTGACCATGCAGACTACTGCAATGCCTTGCCACCTCAATGGTTTGAACAGTGAGCAGACTCTGTGTCTTCCCCAGTCCACAATGACCCCTGGAGAGTCCCCAGAAGAGTCAAAGCCTTCTTTCCCCGTCCCTGAGGTGGAGGTCTACACGCTCAGAAGTACCCAGGTAAAATCTGCTTCAGAAACTCCCAAGAGCTCTGTGGAGGGAAGTCCTGATACTGAATCACTGGTACCAGTGAGCCGTTAAGGAGCAATTGGTCATTTAAGTCAAAAAGTCTGATGAAAAGGACTTTGTGAAAGTGGATGACTTGCCCTGTAAGCTGACCATTTATTCTGAGGCAGACCTAATGAAGAAAATGGCAGCAGGGGGACAGAGTGGCCATTTAGCTGAGGAAATATTAGCCATGACTCACTCACACTGAAGAATTGACTGGGGATCTTCAGATCCTCAAAGAACCTGAGACTGTTGCAGCTATCTCCTTTCCCCTGATCCCCTAGAAAGACGTATCTTCCATGGGCATTAAATAAACTTTTTTTCCATCTGTATAAAAATGTAAATTAGTTTTTGACCCATTACCTTTTAGAATAGGCAATGCTCACTTCCACTCTGCCAGGTCGTTGCTTTGCCAGGTCACAAGTGAGAGACTGGATCTTCCCTAGATTCAAGGCTTACTGCACTATTTTTTATTGTGATTTGTTTAGTTAACTTTAAATTTAAAACGTAGTTTTAAATAAAGTTTGGACTTGTCTATTTAAAAAAAAAAAGATAATCACAAACATACAAACTTATTCCCGCCAGTTGTGAGAAGCATAACCCTTCCTTCTCTCCCCATCTTTTTCTCCCAATCTTTCTCTCACACCCCCACACCCCAAACATCTCAATCTCTGTAAGAAGACAGGATCAGATTCACAGTTGCACTCAGGTTCTATAGAGCACAGTCTTAGTTCCAAGTCTAACCCCACCACAGGGAGTTCCTGGGGGTGGGAGGGTTAGACTTAAGTCCCAGGCAGCCTGGCTTCACAGAGCCTCCATTCCATGCTTGCTTAACTGACCTCCCTGCCTCCAACCCTGGCTCCAAGGTCCAAGTCATGGTTTGAACTCCCTGCTCCAAGAGGATCACTTCCCAGACCTGAAACCTAGGTCAAACAAGTTGAAACAAAAACAACACTCCCCCCCACACACACCCATCCCCAGCCTCCACCAGGTCTATTCTCAAGTGAAAGAAAGAGAAGAAGGAAAGGAGTGTTTTTCTTCTCACGGTTTCCATTCACAGAGTCCACACTGGGCAGAGCCAGTAAGTCACCAAATATATGTGAACTGACCGTTCTTACAAAAAGGAAAGGAGAGACCAGGTGTGAGCCAGGAAAGCTCTAGTCCCAGGTTTTGTGCCTGAGAAGAACAATTGGTGTGCACACTCCCCTAATCCTCCTGTTTTGGGGGGCAGGGAGAAATCAGTCAATATACATTTATTAAGTGCCTACTATGTGCTAGGCACTGTGCTAATCACTGGGGATTTAAAAAAAGGTAAAAAGTTAGTCCCTGTTCTGAGGAGCTCCCAGTTTGATGGAGAAGACAAAATGCAAACAGCTGCATTCAAATAAGTTATGTAGAGGATGAATGGGAGACAATCAGCAGAGGGGAGGCACTGGCTTTAGGAGGGTGGGGAAGACTGAGAAAAGCTTCCTGAAGCTAAAACAGGGCAGAAAATTGAGGGAGGAGGGGAACCTAGGGTGATACTTGGTGGTAGAGCAGCTGGGTCTGAGAGGGAGCTAGTATCTTGTGGTGGGGAACGGCTAAACCTGTGGAGAGCTGTTAGTGGGTGGGAGTGCTCCTTGGAAGTCATAAACCTGTCTTTCTTGAGGGAACTGTGGACAAGTAGGAGTGAGTTAATATTTATTATTTATTAAGCACTTACTACAAACCAGACACTCTTCTAAGCTTTGGTTATATAAAGAAAGATAAAAATAGAAGCCTGGAGCTCAAGGAACTCCCATTCTATAATGGATATACTAGATAGATATAATGTAAATGGGAGGTAACTCAGAGGGAAGGGATAGAGGTAAAGGAGGAGAAAAAAAAGGGATGGGACAGGGAAGACCTCCTGCAGATGGGAAATGTGAGCTGAGTTCTGTAGGAAGACTTGAAGTAAGATGAGGAAGGTTCTCCAAGCCAGAGAAAAGGCTTGGAGTCGGTAGATACCGTGCCTTGTGCTAGGAGCAGCAAGGAGTCCAGTGTAGTTGGATCATAGAATATATGGAGAGGAAAGGTCTGTGGGTTGTAGGAAGTATAGGGTTCCACTGCTGGAAAGGTAGGAAGGGACCATGTGTTGTTGTGTTCAGTGTCTGGAGGGGGTGCTGTCCTGAGCCCGGGAGCATCAGAGGTGTCTGAAGGGAGAAGGTACCCCTATTTCTTGAGGGAGGCTGAGTGCCCCAGCCTGAAACAGGGTGACAATCCTATGGGGAGTAGATGAATGGAGGTGAGCCTGCATGGACGAGGGGGTGCTGAGTTGGAGACTGGCTAAGTTCCTAGAAGGCCAGAGGCTGTGGTAGAAAGTTGTCTATCCTCCTTTCCAGTATTGGGCTAAGGGAGCGCCTGGGACCAGGCCAGAGAAGTAGAGATGAGACAGGTACAGGTTTCGGGACTTCTGCTGCCTCTTTGGAACCTGCAGGACTTTCCCCGACCCCCCACCTGCCTCATCACTTTCCTCCTCCCCTTCCTGCATTACCTCCAGCTGACATCTTTTTTTACCTTTCCCTCCATTCCTTCCCCCCCCCCTTCACCCCCACCCCCGCCTCTGGCCTCTAGCAAGCAAGGCACCATCCTCTGTCCAAAACCACCCTCCAGAGCCCGCCCCACGTCCTCCCAAACTCCCTTCGTCTCTCCCACTCCAATCCCCATGTTTGGACTCCACCTCACTGAGCTTTCCCCTACCTTCCACTCTCTAGGGCCCCCACAATCCCCCGAAAGCCTGTCGTTTTTCTAAGTTCCCTTCTTTTCCCTGCCTTTCATCTGGGTCCTCTTCCAGGACTCCGTGGTGTACCCGAGGCCCCACCTTCATCTCGGATACCCAGACCCTGCTCCTCCCATTCCCTGAAATACTGGGCACCTCCTTCTGCCAGACTCCTCCCTTCTCCTGGAGGCAGTCTTTGGGTAGGAGGAGACACATTTCTTTGAGACTAATCCCCCACTTTTGTGAAGAAGCATCCTTTTGCCTGGGCAGCAGGGATACATATATATGCCAGGACCAGAGTTGCTCAAGTGGAGGGGACAGTCGGTTCCAACTGGCAGCCATCTCACTACACCTCACCGGCAGGTAAGCATTTCTTCCCCATCCCTTTTATCCTCTGTCCTCCCCCACAGCCATCTCCCAACATTAAGGGGTTGCCCTAACTCACATCTACATGACTAGTGCTCATCGCACCCACACCCCGTGTGTAGGCTCCCACCTGCCCCTGCTGCTCAACTAAGGGAGTTCTGAGGCTTCTATAAGTCTGTCTTCCGGATGACACTTTCTGTCCCCCATTCCTGGAACACCCTTCTTCCTCAGCTCCTCTATTCAGGAAGCACTTCTACTCTGTTACCTTTAAGGCAGCTAGGTGGCTTAGTGAACACAGCCTTGGACTTGGAATCAGGAAAGTTCTAATCTGGCCTGACGCTTACTAGCTATGTGATCCTGGTCCAGTCACTTAACCTTGTTTGCCTCCCTTCCTCTTTTGTAAAACGAACAGAAGAAGGAAAAAATACTACTCCAGTATCTTTGCCAAGAAAACCTCCAAAGTGGAATTATGGAGAGAGTTGTAGGAAACAACTCCTCACCAAATTCCTTCAAGGATCCTATCAAACACTAATTCCTGCCTGAGATAATTCCTCCTGCTCTTGCATCCACCACACCGCCAGTGCCTCTCCTTCCCTCATTATCTTGTATCTATCTGGTATATATGTACATACATGTAACGTTGACACCTGTACAATGCTCTCCAATGGTGGTGCTGGAAAAGACTTTTGAGAGTCCCTTGGACAGCAAGGAGATCCAATCAGTCAATACTTAAATTAATGCAGGCCATTCACTGGAAGGTCACATACTGAAGCTAAAGCTGAAATACTTTGGCCACATAATGGGAAGACAGGACTAATTGGAAAAGACACTGAAAGAGGGAAAGATTGAAGGCAAAAGGAGAAGGGGACAGTGAAGGATGAGATGGATGGATAATGTCATGGAAACAATGAACATAAACTTAGACTTCCAGAGATAGTGGAGGATAGAAGGGCCTGGCATACTATGGTCCAGGGAGGTCCTAAAGGGTTAGACACAATTAATCACCTGAACAACCACCACAAAAGGTGGCATTTCACTTTTGTCTTTGCACCTCAAGTACTTTGCACAATGACTGACACATAATTTATTTGTCTACCACATGCTTCTTCTAGACCTCAAGGAAGGCTTCATGATTCTACACAGGTGCACACACATGCACACACACACACACACACACACACACACACTCCTTTCCTACTTTGTCCCTTTCTCTTTTTCCTCCTCTAGTAGTTCCCAAATGACCCCAGCTCCCCATGACACAGGCCTCCTCTGTGTCACTCACACCCCTATAATACCCACATTTTATACACACAGACTCATATACCCCTAGTGCCATGCATCTATATCATAAATGCATACCCATGTCAAATATGTATCTGTATACATATACTTGTGTCACATATCTGTCACTCGTGGGTTAGACCCAGTTCCTCAAAAGTTGTTACCCTCAGGTTACATATTTAATCCCTGGGTCACGCTGTCTTCTTTATCTTTCACACATCTATTCCTAAGAAGTCCCCTGTTTGCTTCCAGGTAGATAGATAGTCCTAAGCCCAGAAGAAATCTGGTCAAAGTCTCCAGACTGTTTTCTACTTCATGAGGGCAGAAGGTTGAAGGTTAAGTGGACCCCAGCCTGGATTCAGCCCTATTGGAAGAGAAACTGGATAGACTGGTGCTCTTGGAAAAGTGATACTATCCACGGTCTGAGCTGTTGATGCTAGGTGGGATGGGGTAGGGTAGGGCAGGGCATAGTCCTCAGACTTGAGGAGTCCTGAAGAGAAGAGCCCATGCTGGCTCCCCCAAGGCCAGTCTCCTGTGCCTTTTTGTGAATATTAAAAGTAAATACTGAACTCAGGGCATCATTCTCAAGGAAGGCCTCACTGGTCACTCCCCTCCCCTCTTTCTCTTGCCTTTCTCTCCTCCCTGCTCTCATGGCTTCCAAATAACCACCTCCCCACTCTACACCCCCTCCTTTGTGTTTCACCCTAATTCCCACCACCCCATTAAATACACATCAGAGCACCCATATGCAAGATCTGTCTCATACCTAACATACCTAACCTGCCACACATCTGTGTTATTCTGTGTCACAGATATCACATGACAGCACCCTATTCCCTCCAGGTTCCACACACACTGCATTTGCACATTCAAGCACCCACCCCTCTGGATCTTCCATACCTGGAGGTAATAGACATCTATTGTGAGCAGATCTGAACTTTAGGAAATTCCCTTTGGCAGCCATGTGGAGGATGGACTGGGGAGGTCAGGGACTTAAGATAGGAGATGAAGGCTAGAACTCTAGGTGTCTGTGTGAGCTTAGAGAGGGATGGATTCAAGAGACACCAAGAAGGCAAAATTGTCAACCCCTGGAAACTAACTGCATGCGTGGGGGATAATGGTAAGGAATGGTGAGGGGTTGAAGAAGATTCCAAAATTTCAAACCTGGGACACAGGAAGGATGATGGTGCCCTGGACAGAAACAAGTATGTTTGGAAGAGGGCTGAGGTTATTGGAGGCTCCGGGGGGGGGGGGGGGGAGGTGGCAATAGGAGAGATAAAACATTCTGTTTTGGACATGTTGAGTTTGAGATGCATCCCATTGGAAATGTTCAATAATTGGTGATGTGGGACTGGAACTCAAAAGGGGAGAATGTAATCAACTGGAGGGCAAATATTTTTTTTATTATTTTTTCTTATTTTTTAATAAAAAATTATTTTTTTTATTTTTTAATCTTTATATTCCAAGCAGATACTCAATTAATCAGTACTTGTTTAGTGAATAAACATTGAGTGGGAAATATGGAAAATGGATTATGGATGGCTTTTATTTCTATTGGGCTAAATACATCCTCCAGATAGTAAACTCTGGGAGGTATCCAGTGCAAGTACGAGTTTACCTAATTTTCAGATGAGGGAGGGGAATAGGGTCATTGTGCAATAGGACATGTCTTCTAGGGGTAATGTCACTTGCTAGGCTGGTGAGAGGAGATTCCACAGTCATTTGCATTGGCAAGGACTCTGATCACGTCACTGCTCCAGCTACCATCACTCTCCCCACCATAGCTAAAAAAAGGTTTCCAGGTTTGACAGGTGAGGTTACTTTGAACTAGGTGAGAACAACTGAGAGCTCACTTTCCCAATCCCTTGTCTAAATCAGTCTGGGTGAGCTCATCCTCCATTAGAAAATTTCAAGATGTTTGTTGATTCCACTTGGCTCCCGCTTGGGTGAAGGATAGCACCTCCTTCTCCAGGAAAATGGCCTGAAAGAAACACTGGAGAAAGTCCGGGCAGGAGGCTTCTTTGTTTTTCAACTTGGGGAGACACCCCTGCCTTCCCAGATGCTCTCGTCTTTCTTTTTTTTTTTTTTTTAAGGTCAGATCTGTATTTTATTTTTTTTTGTATTTTTATATTTTTATTATTTTTAATGGTTTACAATTGCTGCCATAAAATTAAGATTTTATCCCCCCCACACCTACCCCCCACTACCCCCTCCCTCCCACGACCGCATACAATTCTGTATAGGTTCGACATATACTTTCCTATTGAGTACATTTTCACTATAGTCATGTTCTGTAGTGGAACTATAATAAATGGAAGAAATCATATAACAAGTCAAAACATGATACACAAAAACATACACATACACAAACATGATCTGCTACATTCTGCAAATGACTTCCATATTTCTTTCTCTGAGTGTGGAAGGCATTTTGCCTTAGAAATTCACCATTGGGATTTTTTTTTAAATAAGTTCTTGCATTATTACGAAATTCCAAGTCTACCAGAAAAAACTCTCACACACTGTGGTTGTTGCTGTGCACAAAGTTCTCCTGGTTCTGCTCCTTTCACTCAGCATCAGGTCATATAAGTCCTTCCAGGCCTCTCTGAAGTCTTCTTGTTCATCATTTCTTATGGCGCAATAGTACTCCATTACATTCATATACCATAGTTTATTCAGCCATTCCCCAATTGATGGGCATCCCCTTGATTTCCAGTTTTTGGCCACCACAAAGAGTGTTGCTATAAATATTTTTGTACATGTGGGACCCTTTCCCATTTTTATGATCTCTTGGGGATATAGTCCTAGTAGTGATATTGCTGGGTCAAAGGGTATGCACATTTTTTGTAGCCCTTTGGGCATAGTTCCAAATTGCTCTCCAGAATGGTTGGATGAGCTCACAGCTCCACCAACAATGAATTAGTGTTCCAACTCTCCCACATCCTCTCCAGCATTTATCATTTTCTTGTTCTGTCATGTTTGCCAATCTTATAGGTGTGATGTGGTACCTCAGAGTTGTTTTGATTTGCATCTCTCTAATCAAAAGTGATTTAGAGCATTTTTTCATATGATTATAGATATCTTTAATTTCCTCTTCGGAAAATTGCCTGTTCATATCCTTTGACCATTTATCAATTGGGGATCTGATCTTTCCAGTTAGATGAATGGAAATGAGTGTTGAATAGCTGAGACTGGGACCCCACCCACCAGGGGTGGAGCCTCCATCCCTTGAGGCCCCAGAAAGAAATCTGACTTGAAAACAATGGTGGATTGGAATGAGCCTGCAATGCTCTGCCTCCTCACCTCAGTCTACTGTCTTCCCTCCAGGCTCAGCTCAAATACCAACTTTTGCTTCCACTCAGAAGCAAACTGAGTATTGCTTTCCCTTTCAGACTACTTCCCATTGACACTGTCTGGGAATTGTATGTAAATAGTGCTTGCTGATTGGTTCCCTCATTAGAGCCTGAATCAAGCTGACAGAGACCTGAGGCATCACTTAATCCAACTTCCTCCTTTGACTGAGTGGAAGTGACTTGCCCAAGGTTAAGAAGGGCTAAATGCTAAGTAGCCAAGGCTTACTTAGCCAGGGGCTAAGAAGAAGCAAAGCCTAGAATTTCACCTAGGTCTTTTCACTTCGGGTTAGGTTCTCTGCCCACTCTAGGTTGGAATGAGTGTACTGAGGGATTGGAAGCAAAGTTAGGAAGCCTTCAGGGTACAGACAATGTGGTTTCCAGCTGATCCTGGTCTTGGAGTCAGAAAACTCCTGCTGGAGCATTAGTGGCCTGGCTCCTTATGGAGTCTTATTTATTCACCAGTAAAATAAGCAAGGTAAGGCAAGACAGGAAGCATTTATGAAATATGATGTGCTTACCCTTATACTGTGCTAATTCGTGGGAATACAAAAGAAGTCCAAAAATAGTCCCTGCAGCTCAGTGGTGCAATGGATAGGCCTGGAGTCAGGAAGACCAGAGCTCAAATTATACTTTGAATACTTACTATCTGTGTAAACCTATCTGTCACTGATCACAGAGGTAATACAGTGGATAGAGCACTAGGCCTGACATCAAGAAGGCCTCAGATACTTACCGGGCAAGTCACTTAACCTCTGTGTGCCTCCGTGTCCTCAACTCTGAAGTGGGGATAATAATAATAAGGTTCCTGTGAGGATCAGCTGCGATGTCTGTGAAACATTTAGCACAGTGGTTGGTACATGGTAGGTGGTTAATAAATGATTGCTTCCTTCCATTTTTAATAGCATTCCTCAACTTTCTGATCATGAGACTATCATACAGACATTTTACCTAGATTTTAGCAAATCAATTGATAAAGAATTTAGTAAGAACCTACTATGTGCCAGGCACTATGCTAATCCTAAGAATAGAAAGTTTAAAAATAAATTTTCCTTCTCTCAAAGAGTTAACAGTCTAATGGGAAAAAATACATAGAAACAACTGTGTAAAAGTGATATAGACAGTAATTGCAGAGGAAATTGTAGAGGGAAGACTCCACTATGAACAGGTATTTGGAACAATTTCTTACAGGAAGTTTGATTTTAACTGGAACCTAAAGGAAGCCAGGGAATCCAATGGGTAGAGATGAAGTGAAAGAGCATTACAGGCATGGAGAATAGCCAGTGCATTTGCTCGCAGGTGGGAAATGGCATGTTTCAGCCAAGCAGGCCCAGGGAAAAGATGGAGAGCTGTGGATTAGAAGAGTATGCAGTTAGGTGCATTCAGGATTGGTGGCATTGCTAGATACAAAGAATAATCACTACTAGCTGATGACAGCTTGATAGTGCAGTGGATAGAACACTAAGAACAGAGTCAGGAAGCCCTGAATTCAGATCCTGCCTCAGACCCTTACTAGGTGTACGTCTCTGGGCAAGTCCCTCTCAGCCTCAGTTTTGTCATCTGTAAAATGGACATGATAATAGCACCTATCTTCAATATTCTTATAAAGATAAAAGGAGTTACTATCTGTAAAATGCTTTGTAAACCTTAAGGTGCTATGTAAATGTTAGCGATGATGATGATGATGATGATGATGATGATGATGATAATGATGATGATGATGATGATGGAGATGATGGAGAACTTAGAAGTTTCCAAGGGAGCACACCAGAGATTTGTACTTCTCCTCCCCATGGGTTCGAGGGCAGCTAGGTGGTGCAGTGGATAAAGTACCAGTGCAGGAGTCAGGAGGACCTGAGCTCAAATCTCACCTCAGACACTTGACACTCACTAGCTGTGTGATCTTGGGCAAGTCACTCAACCCCAATTGCCTCATCCTGGGTCATCTCCAGTCATCCTGATGAATATCTGGTCACTGAACTCAGATGGTTCTAGGGGAGAAGTGAGGCTGGTGACCTGCACGGCCCTCACTCTCTCAAAACAGTCAAGTGCAAGGCATGTCATTATTTCTCTGATGGCATGGTCTTCTTTGCCAACGAAGGAGGAACACATATGCCCATGGGTTTAAAATTTAATTTCCCAGATGCAAAACAAGGGAGTTATGACTAAACATGTACTCATCTGGAGAATGTCTGAACCAAACCCTGCTGTCTGCGCCTGGGAAAATCTCTCCCATCTCTCTTAAAAAGGCAATTCCATGAGGAGAGTTCTACTTTAGGAGCCAGTATATCTGGTTCCTAGTCTTAGATATCCCAATAACATTCCTGACTGGTCTCAAGGAAGCCTCCTTTTTCTTAGTTTGTGGTGGCTACTTCCAAAGGAAGGGAAAGGGATCAAGCTCTCCTGCCTATTCCCCAACATTTAGCAGGCAATGCTCTCTAAAAGAATTGTTCTGTGACATTAGAAAGGCAAAGTAAAACCCACTAAATAACTTTCATAGAGCAGTATATACAGCTTTATGTGTACCAATAACGTTTATTGAAGGATTTGAGCCTTTGCACAGATAAGTTAGAGCCAACTGTGTCAGGTCTTAAACAGATATTGATAGCAAGGAGTGCAAAAGCACCTGTTGGCTGGCTCCATGTGATACTTCCAGATGAAAGACACATTCTCCTGAGCCTATTGCTGACTGACTTGAGGGTGAAAAGGTACCATTGCAGGGAAAACTTTTGAAACAAATAGGAGAGAAGAAAAGAAAAATGTGTTACCCTTTTGGCATCTATTTATAAAGCTCTAAGCCCCATGATTCAAAGAAAACTATTTGCTTTTAACATGCAAGCAGAATGGATTATAAGAAATGATACTTAATGCAAAAGGTTCTTCTGCTAGTCTCTCACGATGGGAGTTGCATGTGCAGTTTTAGTCGTTTTTACAGTAGTAATTATAGTAATAATTTCTTATTGATTGAGAATAAGAAATAATAAGAAATCACAACAACAAGAAATAATAACAACAGAATTGATCTGTCATTCAGTTTCAGTTCTGGATGTAGAAACTCACACATCACTAGCACAGTGAACCATGAGGTGAGTGAGAGTGGTCAGAATAAGCCACGAGCTAATGAAGGCAAAGTTCTCTCAGAGCATCCTTTCCCTCTCCAGGACTCGATTTTCCCATGTATAAAATGAAAGGTCTTCAGCTCTGACATTCTGGGTTCTAAGGGATCTCCCAATGCTGACCTCCTGCTAGTCTGTGGATGGTTGCTGGCTAGGGAGTGGCTTCCAATTTGGATCTTCCCCTACGTTTTCCTACTTAGTCATGCAACCCTGCCTTTCCCAGGTCCTCATGGAGTTCATGAGGAATCTCTATAGCAAGGGGCAAGGGGATAAACAGCTATAGGTGGAGGTCCCCTGGCAGCCTTCAGGTGCTGGAGCTGGGGTACATGACTTCAGTGCTAGCCCACAAAGACTTCTGGTTAGATGAGGGTGGTCTAGTTTGGCTTCTTCCTATTCATTGCAAGCCAAACCTCTGAAAATTGCCTCTGTCTAGAGATGCTAGGACCTAGGGGAGTGAACATCAGGGCCTAGATATGACCTGTATATTACAGGAGAACAGAGAGGAGAGGGTGTTTGTACCCTGACTGCCCATGTAGCTACTAAGTACTTATAGAATATAGCTCATCTCCTGGAATGAATGCTCACACACCCTGGAACATTCACACACCCTGGAACATTTACACACCCATTCCTACTTGGATTGCCAGTGCAATTAGAATTAGAAGGATGCCCTGTCTGGTGCCTTGGCTTGATGCTCTAGCCCCACTAGGTAGCCCACATTGTACTGATTAATAGGGCTTCTTCATCAAACCTACACAACTGGTAGCAACTTAGGGAAGCTTCCTTCCCCTTGAAGCAAGGAAGGAGACGGATGTGCCTGACTGGGCTTAAGGACAATTTTATCTCAGATGGTACTCTAGAAGATGGGAGAAATGCAGTTCTAGATCTCTCTGGTCAAACAAGGAAGAGCTTCATCTTCGAGTTCATGAGACATGAAGAAGGTAAAGCTCAATAAAATTTGGCACATACCCCAGTCAGTGAAAAAGCATACATTAAATGCTTTGTGCTGGACCACGCTAAGTTCTGTGGAAACAAAGAATGGTCAAAATTGGGCAGGGGGCGATGGCAGGGAGAGGATATCATGAGGCTAGATTTCAGAATTCATCAAAGGATCAAAGTCCAGTAGAGAGCAGAGATATCCTTCCAATCAACAAGTCAGGTCAACAAGCATTTATTAATCTCTTAATTATGAACTAGGGCTAAGCACAGGAAACCAAGACAGGCAAAAACATTCTCCTGCCCTCATCACCCAGGTTTGAAATCTTAGTATTGTCATCAATTTTTCAGTCTTCCTTACCCTCATGTCCAATCCCTTTCAAGTCTCATTGAATCTGTCTCCACAGCCCATCTTGAATTTGTCCCACTCGCTTTACTCACATACTTCTCAATCACACCAAAGATCACATCCCCTTGGTGTTCTCCACTTTTCCTCAGCATTGCTTTAAACAATAGCACACCTATGTTATTTACCTTCGATTTACTCCCTATCCTCCACTCATTTGGACTGAATCCCTCATTAAGTGATTTATACCATTTTCCTATATTCATTCATTTCCTGTCATCTGTTCTTGCTTGCATCTTCTTTACTGCTATTCAGTTCTTTTTCAATTGTATCTGATTCTTCATGACCTATTTGGGGTTTTCTTGGCAAAGATTTTAAAAAATCGTTTGCCATTTCCTTCTCCAGCTCATTTTACAGATAAGGCACTGAGGCGAACAGGGTTATGTGACTTGCTCAGGATCACACAGCTGGTAAGTGTCTGAGGGCAGATTTGAACTCAGAAAGATAGGGGTCTCTGTGAGTTCAGGCGCAGCAATCTATATCCACTGAGTCACCTAGCAACCACACAGTCCAAACACAGGGCAAAGTGGATATTGCACTGGGCCTGGAATCAAGATCTGAATGAAAAAAGGTGTTTTTCAACCACTTGGCATAGTACCTAGTATATAGCAGATGCTTAATCAATGTTTCCTTCAGACAGCTTCCATTTATCCTAATCTTTGGAATTGTTTCCATGAAGAAAATGTTTTTAAAAATCAGAGTATGGAAAAGTAGCAAGGGCTCCCACAGGAGGTAACAGGTTCTCTTTCTTTGGAGGTCTTCAAAGGGAAACCTGACTCAGGCCCCCTGTTGGGTCAGCTGGAGGGGGGCTTCTTCTCCATGTACAGTGGGACTAGATGGTCTCGAGGAGCCTTTTCAACTCTGAGATTCTCAGTTAGTGAGAATGAGACACCAGGTACTACATTAGGAAATAGTGGCATATGGAAAAAAACAAAGGAAAAACAAACCAGCTCTTGTAACCCAAGAAATTTATATTCTCTTTTGGATGAAGCTTCTGACTCAGAGTAGATAAGGGACATGGCATATAAGGAAGGACACCGCCCCCAGGTAAGGACAGTCAGGGTCTTTCTCTGGAAATGGGATAATGGCTTGACCTCTTGGTGAGCAGCCCCAGAAGTCTTCCTTGATCTCACCAGCCACTGCCATTTAGGGGCAGAAGAACATTCAGGACAAGGAGATATTCCTGAACTCAGAGAGGTGAGGTCCCAGAGCCTATGTCCCAAGCACTCCTCACTAGCAGCCTGCAGAGGGGTCTTTAGTGAAGATGAGGGAAGGGGAGGGAGCCAGGGGAAGCTCTTATAGAGGATGCTTAGAGTGACACAGCTGGACAGGCCCTGAGACAGGTCTAATACCACTCTCACCTGAAGCAAGAATCCTCTCCTACACTGGTATCAACAAGGATCAAAACGCAACCTCTTGTTGAAAACTTTCAGTGATGGGGAGATCACTCTTCTTGCCTGAAACAAGTGGTTGCCCCTATCTCTGTCATTCTGGTTTTTGTTCTAAGGGCCCTTGTAGCCCTGACATTTACTAAGGACCTTCCACCTCTGGCGTTCTGAGTTCTATGGGCCCTGCCACTTCTTTGGTTCCAGAATCTGTTTCCTTCCTTGAGAACCTCTGACACCTTGACAATCCATGGTCACATCAGAAGTTACTCTGCGTAGCTAATCAATTTAAAGCAGGTGCTGGACAGACTACGATACCTGGGTGTCTTATGCCAAAGAAGACTTAGGCAGCAGTCAGCATGTTAGATGAGAACTAGCAAGCAAAGGATTCTCATCCACATCCTAACCCCCGCAGCTGGCAAATGCAGTGGAAATAGCCTTGCACAGAGAATCAGGAGACCTGAGTTCCAGTATCAGCTGTCATGGACTCACCATGTGACCTTGGGTAATTCTGCTATTTTGGTATCTCAGTTTCTCTACATGTAAGATGAAGTACTTAGAATTCCTCGAGGTCATTGACAGTTATGACATTCTCTGTTCCTACGATTGATGATCTGGGTGCACTGACTCTATTGGACAGTTCTTGAATAATCAACACATGCTTTTCCCTGCCAATCCCTCTTAATACCTTTGATACCTTAACCCTAGGATGCTGGACACCCTGTACAAGTCATTCTGGAACGCTGAATACTGGATCCCCACCGGGTACACATGGACTGACTTGGAAGATTCAGATGACATCATATACCCTCATCCCAAAGACCTGCTGGCAACCATTCCCATGACATTTGTCTTAATAGTCATTAGATATTTCACTGAGAGGTGAGCCAACTGTGGAGAGTCTTTCCTTACCCTCTTTTGTACAAACAAAATTAAAATTTTGTTGATGCCTTTTGTTTTTACAATTCTTTCAAGCTATACTCTTCCCCTCTTCCAAACTCATTCAGTGTACACATTCCATTGTAACGAAGAGGAAAAAAGTTGATCCAGACCAACCAATGCAGCAACCACATATGACTCTGAATGCAACATTCTGCATCCATAGGCCCCCACGTCTATAAGGAAGACAGGGAGCAGTGAATTTCCTCATTTGTTCAAGGATAAAAGGAGGCAAGATTTGGCATAGAATTATCTAGCATTCACGTTTACATTATTGTAGTCACTGTGCATGCTGTGCTTAGGAGTTTTGCTTTACTCTGCATCAGTTCGGTCAAGTTTTCTCAAGCTTTTCTAATTCCTCACATTTATCATTTTGTTTAGCCAATACTATTCCCTTAAATTCATGTGCCACAATTTCATGGCCCTAATCAATGAGCACTTACTATGTTTCTAGTTTTTTGGTTTTTGTTTGCCACCAAAAACTTTGCTTTTATTAAGATCTGATTACATGTGAGACCTTTTATATGTCATTGATATGCTTATGGCACTATATATGCCTAGCAATGAGATGTCTGAATCAAATAATGTCAGCTGTTCAATGACTTTTGAGCACCAATCCAAATTTCTTTGTACAATGGTGAGAACAATTCAGAGCTCCACCAACATTCTATGACTGTCTTCCCACAGCCCCTCCAGCCATGTTGATTTCCACCTTTGTTCATTTTGCCTTTGGATGGGTATAAAGGGAGACATCTGTGTTCTTTTGCTCTGCATTTCTCTTATTATTAGTGACATGGAGAAGATCTTCTATTTGGCTGCTGACTGCTTATAATTCTTTTGAGAACAGTCTGTCATATCTTTTGGTGACTAATCTGTCAGATAACTGTTTCACCTTTTTTATTTGTATTACTTCTCTATATTATCTCCCAAATAGGACTTTTTGATTGAAAGATATTTTTCATAGTTCAGCTTATATTTGTTAGGTTTTAATTTTTCTATTTATTTCTGTGTCATTAATGTTTATGCCCTTTTTGTAAGTCAGTGATATGTCCTTAAGCTTAACTTTACTTACACTCATTTCATGCTGCTGTGTTTGAATGAGATCTCCCTTGGATCACCAAATACACATTCCTTTTATTCCAACCATCTTGTTTTACAGAACAGAAACCTGAGACCCCAAGAGATAAAGTGTTTTAGCCAGGGTTACAGAATGGGTAACAGAACATAGATTCCAATCCACATGGTCTATCTCCAAACGTATCATTCTCTTCATCATATCAACATGATTGAAAATAAGTTTACAAAGTGGTTTCCACCCAAATTTTGTGAAATTATGGTGCTTGAATGTTTAATGTCTATGTGATCCTTCTCAGCTCTTAGGATTGGGAGGTCTTCTAGGGGATGGCTATCCCAGGTTCAAGGAACTCCATAGGTACATGTCTGTATATAGCTTATGAGTCCCCACTGATGTGTTCACCTTTAATAGTCAGCCAGAATGCAGAAATACTTCAAAATCATGTAATAAAATGTCATGGTGTGAAAAGTAATCGCTCATATGTCAGGCCTAGCCTCCCCTATATATACTGTGTCAATGGAAACAGTAGACACATATATAGAAGATACATGGGAAGTCCCATATGTATGTTATTTGTGTGGAACTGCAATTCATAATTTTGAGACTTCATTACTCTCTACTGAAGATTTTCATTTTCCCAGCAGGAAATTTTCAGTTCTAAAGACCAAGTTATTTCGAACACAAAAAAGGGTCTGTACTTAATGTCCTTGGTCATGCTTAGATCATGGCACCTGAGTCAGTCACTTATGTCAGAAACCTCCTGCTAGCTTAGAGTGAGTCTTTAATTAAAAACAATTTTTATCAATTCAAAGGCTTTGAGTATAAATAAGATTGGCTCATTTGCCTAATGATTATTGAATACCTCTGGAGAGCAAGGGACCTCCCTTTTAGATCCTAAATTTCTTCGGTTATCCCCATGTAAATAAGTGGGTTGAAAAAGATACAGAGGCAAGGTGTGCCCAAAGGTATATGCTTGTCTCTGCTTCTTTCCCAGCTCTATTCCTGGACTCTCCTTGTGCAGATGTAGGGAATCCCAGTCATATAAATATGATGGGATATAACTGGGCCCTAAGGAATGGAGTGGTACCTTAGCATTCACTTCCAGCTAGATTGGGAGAAATTGCTCCCTCAAGCTATGCCAGTGTAGCCATGGTACGTCATTTGGTGGGCAAGATTTGACAGAGAGCTCCCAAAGGGCGATAAATCAGACAGTTCCTATGTACTCAACTCCTCCTATCTTCTCTCACAGGGCCATAGGGCTACCTTTGAGCAGAGCCCTGGGTGTGCGTGATCCCATCAGAATCAAAGCTACTCCCAACCCCATCTTGGAGTCATTTTTCCGAACCCAGAGAAAGAATCCTGAAAAGGTGAGCAGGCTCCGGATTTGGATGTTGTCAAGAATCCTGGAAGGTTTAAGGCTACATCTTCTCCAACATGACTGTCCCTGCTCTTCAGTGATCCTTGAAAAAGAAGTGGGGGAGATGGGAGGTGCTATGTGCCCAGGGCTCACTCAGACACCCACTCTCTTTGTTACTGTTTTCTCTAGAGGGGGTGACACTTGCTCTGAGCATCAAGTTATAACAACCTCTAACCTCAGAAGAGATTAAGAACTCACAAGACCTGGATTCTAATCTCATTTCTGGCCCTGATTTGCTTTATGATCTTAGTCAAGTCATTTGACTTTTTTTATGGCCTTAGTTTTCTCGTCTATAAAATGGAAACATGATCCCTAAGAGCATTTCAAATTTCCTGTTTCCCATTCTATCTTTCTGTAGACATGGGTTTTCTCCATAAGTCATTCCCAGTAACTTGTCTCCACATTCAATCAGTCACCGAGTCTTGTTGATTCTGATTCCATAACATCTCCTGAAACCATCCCCTTCTCTCCACTCCTCCCACAGTCACTTTAATTCAGGCCTTTGCCATCTCTGCCCCCTCACCCTCACTACTTCAATGGCCTCCTAATTTGTTCCATTGTCCCCACTGTCTTCCCCTCTACAGTCCATACTCCACACAGCCACAAGCCAGACATTCCTAAAACTCGTGTCTGACTGGCTCCTTTGCTCCGCTGAGTGATTCTACTGACTCAAAGATAAAATTCAAAGCACTGCACAACTGGACTCTAATCTACCTTTCAAGATTTACTGCATATCATTAGATACACACACACACGCACACACACACACACACACACACACACACACACACACACTCTGTTCCACCCAAATTCATATATTGTGATTTCTATTTGATGTTCAATCACCCAGCCCATGTCATTGTATATATGGGCTGTCTCCCATGCCTGCAATGTTCTCCTCCTCCAGGAATGCTCTCACTTCTTCATTTTAGGAACCCTAACTCGCTTCATGACTTCCAACTCCTTCAAAAAACTTTTCCTAATTATCCCAATCATTAATTTTCTCTTGAAATTATATTGTACTTATTTACTTTTACTCCATATTGCATCTGTATATTTTCTATCTACGCATGTTGTCGCCCTCTAATGAATGTAAGCTCAGTAAGGGCAGGGAAAGTTTCCTTTTCATCTTTCCATACTGCCTGGCAAGTTGCTTGCAGAGACTTCCTCACACCCAATGTGTTCCCAAATGGCAACAAGGCTATGGCAGGGACCAGGGTTTGGGTTGGGGGAAGGCTTCGAGTGGGGCACATCCGAATCTCAGAGGTAGGGTTTGAGGGGAGAAGGCAGTACCCCTGGAGATAGACTTAAGCCCTTTGGACTGAAACATGTTCACTGCCATGTTCATGGAAGCCTCTAGGTTCCTGGGGGGCAGCGTGGACACTCCCTGTTTAGGCAAAGTATCTGAGCTTAGGGGAGAGGACAGTCACCTGAGGCTCTCTCTTTGTCTACCCTAACACTAACCTTCTCCCTTTGTCCAAGTATGAGCTAAATCACCTGGCTAGCCAGTGTGGCCTCTCTATGAGACAAACTGAGTGCTGGTTTCGACGCCGGAGAAATCAAGAACGACCATTAATAAGCAAAAAATTCTCTGAATCCTGGTGAGTTGGGGGGAGCTGATGGAAGACTAGATTCAAGGTATCTAGAGGTGGGTCAGTGGGCCATGGGACCAGGCTTGACTTGGAGACCAGAGGCCCCATCTCTCTACCCACTCCCTCTCACCCCCAGCAGCATGACCTCATCCACTCATCTCTATCACTCTTCTGTATTTTCAGCTGGAGATTTTTGTTTTACTCCTGTACTTTCTTTGGAGGTTTGCTCATCTTCTGCAATGTGAGTATGTCCTATCCCACCCCAACCACAGGACTATTCCTCTTCATTTGACCCCCCCATTCTTTCCATTCCCATTATCTCTGTCCTTCTGCATTTTTCTTCCACACTTCTCCCATGCCTTTGTCCTGTTATCCCCCTCCCTGTCCTCTTTGTTCTGTTTCCATATTGTTCACATTGTCCCTTCTTGCTCTGTCCAGTCTTCATCTTCATTCCCACATCCCCATACGCATCAGTACTTTCCCTTTTTGTCCTCTCTATGTTTCCTTGTCTTGATCTTTGTCCCCTCCACCATCCCATGTCATTTCTGTTGTCTCTCTATCCCTTCTCCTCTTCTTGATCCTGCTCCTCTATTTCCAACCCTTCTGCCCGCTTAGGCTCCACACACACACTTTATCCCCACTGTCTTTCACTCTGTTTCCTTCTCTTCTTATCTGTTTCATCATTACCCGACCCCTACTTGCTCCTGAACCACTTTTTCTCCTGTTCACCCTGAATTTTCTTTCATCTTCTTTTACCATCCCACTTTTCAATCCCTGTGGTACTAGAGATGGGGGAGTCAAGGTCACAGACTCTCTAAGGGTGATAGAGCTAGATTTGTCAGTCTAACCAACAAACAGGATGGATTAGAAACCTTGAGTCAAATATTAATTCAAACAGAAATAGTGCCACTCAATCATAGAATTAAGGGTTTCAGAGGGGACAAGGGTAGGCTTGATGGGGAAAAACAAAATAACAGAACACAAAAATTGGAAGGGAGCTCAGCAGCCATCTTGTCCAATGCATACACGAAAGGAATTTTCACCATAAGAGCAAAAGCCAATCCCTGCTCCTCATGACAACTGTCTTGAAGAGTCATCATGTTCCCCCTTAAGTCCTCTCCAAGCTAAATATGTCCCAGTCTCTCTAGTAAATCCTCATATGACATGAATTCAGATTCCCCCATCCAGCCAGTCACCAAGTCTTGCTGATTCTATTTTTGTAACATCACTTGACATCATTTCCTCACTACTCGTGCCACAGCCCCCTAATTTGGGTCCTTATCATCCCACTCCCACTGATGCAATAGCCTCCTAATTGGTTCTATAGCCTCCATTGTCTCCCTAATAATAGTCCATCCTCCACACAGACATTTCTAAAGTTCCTGCCTGACCATGTCAAGTCCATGGTCAAGAAACTTGAATGATTGCTTCTAAGACAAAACACAAACTGTTCTCCTTGACCATTTAAAACCTTCAGAGTTTGACTTTCATCTATCTTTTGAAGCTGATCACATATCAGTCCCCACACAGGCAACATATTCTCGGGAAATCCAACTACTTCTTTTCACTGGTAGTACTCCTCTGAACTCTGCCCAGCTTACTCATGCCCTTCTAAAACCTTGGTGCAAAGAACTTTACCTAATTCATCAGATGAGGTTTCATGAGAAAAGAATTTGTCAAGACTACTCCTCCTTATTCCTAGAAACCTAAAGATAGCCATAAGTCCAATTAGCTCTTTTAGCTGCTAATATTACACAGTTAAAACTAATACATATATACATATACATATATACACAAGTACACACATGTATATGTGTACACACACATAGGAGAGAGGAAGGAAGGAGAAAACTAGTTAAATGTTCCAATCATTTAGTGGTTTTCTACTTTGACAGACTTCTCTAACCCAGTTCTGGCTATTCCAGAGTTAACAGAGGGACTGGATGCTAATGGCCTAGGAGGAGGTAGAAAGGAACAAAGGGTCAAGCCTCTCATCTAACCACTGGCTATATCTCATAAATTTGATTCTGACTTGTCCTGAACCTGGGGAGGAGGAGGCCAGGATTAGGATAGGAGATAATATAAAGTGACAATGTAATCATTCCTGATGGATGCCTGGGGTTCCCTGGAGAAAGAAATAGGTATGGAGAGGAACCATTACCTGTGGGGTCTAGTGATTCTGAGAGCAGCGTCTAGAACATGTCCCTTGTTTCTTCCAGAAAACTTGGTTTGGCCAGCCAGAGACAGTCTGGGATGAATACCCTAAGCAGGTGAGTAGTCCCTGGACAAGGACTGGTGCCAGATTTGTCCACTAAAAGCAAGCCCTAGGAGTGACGATGATGATGACGACAATGAAAGCTACCATTTATAGCTCTTTAAGGTTTGCAAAACACTTTACAAATTATCTCATTTGATCCTCACAACAATTCCATGAGGGAGAAGCTGTGACGATCCTCATTTTACAAATGAGGAGCTTGAGGCAGACAGAGATTAAATAATTTGCCCAAGGTCATATAGCTGATAAATGTCTGAGAATGGATTTGAGCTCCTCTTCTTGGTTCCATTCCATTCAAGTCCAATATAGCTTCTGTTATACCCTGCCCCACAACGACCAGAAGTGAATGTAGTTCCCTACTCAAAATTTTCCCTAGAGTACAAATCTCCTACTTTCCAAGGCAGCTAAGTCTACTTTAGGACAGCTGTCTTTGGTAGGAAGTTTTCTCTGATATTGAACCTAAATCAGGCCCTCTGTAGCTTCCTTCCATTGAGTCTAGTTCTTCTCTCTAGGGTCATCTTCCACATGATAGCCCCTCAACTATTTCAAGACATTTACCATGTCCTCCTTTGATTTTCTTTTCTACAAGCTAACCATACTAAATTCTTGTAATAAATCCTGATTGTGGAGTGACCTCAAGGCTTGTCACTATCCTGTTTACAATCTTGTGCAACCTTCTCCAGTTCGTCAATGTCTTTCCTAAAATATGGCACCCAGAACATAAGTACTCTGGGCAAATCCAACTGTGGATAAATCTGACTCTATGTGATCTCTTCCCTTCTGGCAATTGATTGACTTGACCATTCCTTAAAGAAGCTGTCCTAATTCTTTTCTTATCTCCTTGAATTGCCCAGATCAACCCCTTCACACCTCCTGACTCAGCTAAGGATCTTGTCCGATACTTTACAAAGAAGCCATTTCCCGTGACTTCCCTCTTTTTCCTTGGTTCCCACCTCAAAATTTCTAGATATCATCCTCTTTTTCTCCTCTATTTGTCTCTGATGAAGAGAGGACGCTTCTCACCAAGACCAGCCTCACTACACATTCCCTTGATATCATGACCTCTGGTCTCCTTCAGCATATTGCACCATGATTTTGTGCAAAAAGGACTTCCTTCATGCTGAATATTATTCCTCTCATTTAGACTAATGTTGGATTGATTCTTTTGAACATTGCTGACTTATGCTGAGCTTGCAGCACACCAAAACCCCTCAGATATTTTCAATCCAATTGATATTGACCAACCTCTACCCTATATTGTACTTATGAAATTGATTTTTTTAAACTTCTATATTTTTACTTTTAAGACTTTATTATGGTTTACCCCTCATAAATTTCACCTTATTAGTTTTATCTAGTCATCCTCCTAGTCTGTTAAGATTCTTTGGATCTTAACTGTCATCAAATTAGCTAGCTATCACTTATCTCACCAGAGTAGAGGATAACCTTAACTAGACACTTCCCCAACAGCATGGAGGCTTACTTGTTTCCTTAGAGGGATTTCTCAGGGATATCGTGCCCACCAAAGGTGAGACTGACCAGTTCAGATGGATTCAAGATCAAGGAAGAGTTGACCAGCCTACCCTCTTCACTCCTACCTGACTGAGCAATGGTAGCCATTGCAATTAAGGTAAACAGTGGCAACAAACTTCCAATCATGTTCAATGTATAGGTAAGGCTAGCAGTGGCCAATAAAAGGAGTTTTTAACTCCTCATTAATCAAAAGACCTTGAATGAGGGCTGACAGATTTTTTATTGTTGTTTTTGGTGAAGGAATTGGAATTAGGGGACTTGTCCAGGGTCACAAAATTAACTGTCAAGTGTCTGAGGCCAGATCTGAACTCAGTTCCTTCTGACTCCAGGGCCAGTGTTCTAACCACTGTGCCACCTAGCTAGCCCCTGACAGACTGTTTTTAACGACAAAATAAAGATAATCCCATAAACTAGAAGGCAGCATCATAGATGAGGAAACAGCACAATTTATTACATAGTCAGAAACATTATATATTTCTAGATAATATGATTAGCTAACAGCAACCTCTCTTCCATTTTGTCACTGTGGAAAGCTCATTGGAAATACACCTGCATGACTAGTTGTCATTGTCATCGTGCTTCATTTTTGAAGGAGACCAGTAACATCACGAGTAATGGCTTGACTTCAAGTCAGTTGGATTTGAGTGAGGTAGGGTTGCATAGTTGTTGGCCTCACTCTCTCTTCCTAAGGTATGAAAATCCAATTACAAGACAAAAGTCTGAATGACTGCCAATGGGCCAGAATGCAATGGATAACCTTGGCATCTGCAACACCTGACCAAGGTCTAACCACTCCACAGAGCTTCCTTGAGCCACCTTCATGGCTGTTGGGATACATTGTTCTCATCTGCACACTTCACCAAGGAATACTTTCACATGCTTGGAGCAGACATTCTCCTAACTGACTTGATGGATTTGAGACCTGTTTCTTACCCTCAACCTAGGTTAACTTATGTGCCAAGATGGTTTGACTGGATTGTGGCCATTGTAGATGCCACAGCTTCTTGGAGCCACAGCTGACACTTAGGTAAAATGGTAGACACCAAAAGTGGATGAGTAGCCCTGAAAAGGGCTTGGCAAGGCCTCACACCAGAAGGGCTAGTCCTCCTCTAACACCTCATATATGCCACATGGCTAGTTATTGTCACAGCAATAACAGATCAACTTCTCTTGAAGAACAGCCTTGGTTGCGGAGATAACACACCAGACATCCCTATTCAAGAATAACAGATTTCCTTGACACAGGAATAAAGCAGTAGCTAGTAGGAAAACTGAACTTCTGAACTTAACTCAGAGACAATGAGTGATTTGCAAGAAAGCTGAACTTCCAAAATTAATTCGGAGATAAATGAAACATGACTTATGAAGTCATGCAAAATGTCAGTACAGATACAAAATAAAATCAGTTATGGAATAGAATCAATTTGATTTCCTCAATTTTCAATGTAAATGTATATATATGTGTGCTTTGTGAATATATGTATGTGTTTGCCAATACATTCATTTATTTGTATGACATATATGTATGTATGTATGCATGTACATGTTGTTTCTCCTAATAGAACATAAGCTTCCTGATGCAGGAACTATTTCATTTTGGTCTTTGTAGCCCAGTGCCTAATCTAGAATAGGTAAGTTTCATAGATGCTTGCTGATTGCTTGGTTACCGAGCATGACCTGACTTATGGCACACTGGTCCTAGGTCTAACCTAACCATAGTCTACAGTCTAACATGAATGGAGAATGGGGAATGGTGGAGTGTTTGGTCCCACAGTACTGAAGCTCCTGAACAGTCATTTCCTGATGAACCTTGTATCTATCTATGGGCAATACCAATGACCAAGTGACTGCTTTGACCCTCAGCCTCTGCAGCCTGTCATATACTGGTGGTACCTCTTGGAGCTCAGCTTCTACATCTCCTTGCTGCTCACTCTGACCCTTGATGTCAAGAGGAAGGTGAGTCTGGAGGGAGCACAGATTTGGGGAAAAATTTTTATTGTCACAGTCAGAAAGGAGAAGAGTAGAGGGAGAAAGAGCCTGGCTTCTAGTGTCTGCCCCAGGAGAAAAATGTCATGCTTGTCTGTGGTACTGAAGGTCAGTGCCCAAGGTTGAGTGCAGGTCCATGTCCCATGGAAGCAGTAAGGGCAGACCTAGTCTACCTGAGCTCATCATACTCCTGTGGGAGACTGGATAAGGTGGCCAGAAGGTCAGGGGCAAATTCTACTCTTTTCAATTCAATGACCAAGATGCTCTCTCTGGAGCTCCTATGACTAGGTCTATATCCCACACAATTTCCAGCTTTTTTTCCACCATACTATCATCCACTTGAACCTATTTCTTCATCTCCTCCTTGTACTTTCTCTCCTACTTTGTACCTCAATCTCTGCCTCCACTCAGTAGACTTGACCATTCCCCCAAAGGACTCATAGAGTCAGGCAGAAGTGGTGGGTAGAATGGTATTCCTTGACTGTTTGTCAGCATCTAACCATGAGCATACACAAAGACAACTATAATCCCTGGAAGTCTGTAAGGTCCTGGCTTCATAACTGCCCTCATCTTCCCAGGACTTCATGGGGCAGGTCATCCACCATTTTGTTACAATCACTTTGATCTTCTTTGCCTATTCTGCCAATTTCGTGAATGTTGGTGCCCTGGTGCTGCTGCTACATGATGTGTCAGATGTCTTCCTGGAGGTGAGTGAATCCAGAATGGAGGAGATTAGCTGGGATAAGCCTGAGTCCCTGGAAGCCTCATGTATGCAAGGGTCACAGGCCCAGAGAAGAGAACAGAGTTGTCCCTAAATTCCTCCACCATTATGATAGTCTATTGTGTCTAGTGGCCCAGGTGCCCCTAACTGAAAGAGTGATTGAGGAACCACAGGTTCATGATTCCATCCCTGGAGAGGAGGAGAATGACACCAAAGAAAGAAGTGATATTTTTTCTTTCCCTGGTTATAGACCTCTACCAGAGAGTAAACGTCCAGGGAAATCTCTAAAATCAAAGATTGAGCTATGGTTCATATCTAAGTTCTCCCCAAAATTTGGGAGAAGGCACATTAACTGGGTACCTTCTAAAAAAGTTATCATTATACAGGAAGAGTAATAGGTATAGGACAGCTGTTTATTTCCCACACCACAGAGAATGCCTGATGCAAAAGACTCCCAAGTTAGCATCAGCAAATATAGTTAGTTCTGCTAAAATGTGACATAAGCATTCCTAAGAACTACCATGCCACCCAAAATCACCCAATAAAAAGCAAAGAACTTATGAGGATAATGAGGTTAAAGACACAGTACTCAAAAAATCAGTGACAGGCAAAGAAGGAACCTAATAAATAATAGCACATAATTACACATATTAAATGATTAAGAAATACATCAACAGTACCAAAAATGGAGATTGTGCCATTGGTCATAGGTTGCTGCTCCATTTGGGCCCAAGTTACATAAATAAGTTGTCATGAGGCCATGGCATAAGGGAGTAGAGTCGAAGGAGGGAATAGTGCAGACCAGTTTTTCACTACTCCCAGTTCCTCCTGTACTATGGAAGACACACAACAACAATTTACCTTGACAAAGATCTGAAGGTCAGTTGTGGAGGTGGTTGTCAACAAAGGTTGCAGCTTCTCAGTTACTGTGAAATCGTGACATTTTCTGGATTCTCTTACTGTTTCTTGCAGAGGAAACTGAGTAGAAGCAAACTTGAAATTCTTGTTCTGCTCAAAATATTCCTTAATATATCATTCATGTTGGAACAAATTCACATTTTCAAAAGATGCAGTATCTCAGCACTTATGCAGAGACAGCACTCTGTGCTCATGGAACAGATATTTCATATTGATCTCAGGCTTTCATTGTCAACATCCAGATCTCCTAACCAGTCAGGGCATGGATTACTTTGGTCCTTTAGCTACAAGAAGATAGGAATGGCTATCTTCTCTGAGAAGCTCTTCTCCTTGCGCTAAGTTGATGCCTGAATTCAGAAGTATGGAACTCCTTTCCTATAAAACTACCACCAATGGTGGAAATAACCATTTCTTAGGATCACTGTTCTGTGACCTGTACTGCAGAGAGATAGACAGTAAAGAAAAAACTTCCTCAACTTTGCTGTAAGTCCAAGGGAGCAAAAGTGTTGGCAAAGAACCTAATAGTGAAGAAAAGTTGACAGAGATGTTTCCCCAATTCTCATGACCCACTTCAGGGAACAAGGTTCCATCCCAAGTCTGGCTTTCTGGTTTTCTGTGGACAGTCTAACAGACATCTATTAAGTGCCTTAAATGCTAGGGACTGTGCAAGGAATGAGGGACACAAGGACAAAAGGGAAACACTTCTACCACAAGGAGTTTACTTCTATCGGGAAAAATCATGAGTGGCCGTATGAGTATATGTAAAATAGGTTTGCTATGGATTGTCTTCATCAGATTATATCTAGTGTTCAACTCTGAATATCCTCTCCTCTCTGTGTTTGTGTAATTCTGCTCTCCCTTGACTTCCCCCCTATTTGGTTGACCATTCCATCTTGATCTCCTTTCCTGGATCTTCCTCCTTGTCACATTCACTAACTGTGGGTATGCCCCCCAGGTTCTATCCTGGGCTCTCTTGTTTTCTTCTCTGTTCTTTCACACTTGAATTCAATGGCTCCACACCATGGATTCAATGAATATCCCTTTTGGGGGAAACTTCTAGAAGCTGTATACCCAGTCCTCAGTGTCTCCTGAGATTCAGTCCTAAATCATTAACTGCCTATTGGACATTTTGAACTGAACATCAAACTCAAACATTTTCAAAATAGGAGTCAGTTATATTTCCCTCCCCAAAACCTCCTCTCTTCCAACCTACCTTTTATTGCCAGGCACATTCCAGTCACATAGATTCATAATCTTGAATTTCCTATTTGTCTTATATGTATCTTACTTTGTATATGTTTGTTGGCACATTGTCTCATGACATTTTAAACTCCTTAAGGAGCTTCTTTGGCTTCTGTTTGTATCACCAGCACTTAGCAGAACGCCTGGCACTTAACAAATACTACTGCTTGATTGATGGATTGAAATTCTTGTTTCCTCAGCCTCATTCTGCTCATTATCTTCACCCTGCCTTTCACACACACAGCTCTCTAACTCTCACACAGCTGCTAATCATCACTAATCACTTAGACTACTGCCATAGCTTTACAATTGGTCTCTCTGACTCATCTCTCCCCACTCCAATCCATCCTCCACAAAACTGTCAAGGAGATTTTTCTAAAGTATAATTTGACCGTGTCACTCACTCTCCCTACTCAGCAGCCTCCAGTGACTTCCCAGTACCTCCAGGATCAGATAAAACAATCTTTATTTGGCAGTTAGAGATCTTCGGAACTTAAACTTTTCCTGTCTTTCCAGTTTAAATTAAACTGTACTCTGCATCATGAACTATATGGTCCAGTCATAGTGGTATGTTTGTGCTCCTCACGCACAACACTCATCTCCTGCCTCTTTGCTTTTGCCCTGGTTGTCCCTCTAGATTGGAATGAGCCATCCTTCCTCACCTTAATGGATGTTTGCTGGACTCTCCTGGCTTAGAGTGATTATGTATAGTGACTGTTTCTCTTTCCCTCCCAGCTTCATTCAGTTATTTTTTTTCTTTTTCTCATTAAGGGGGCCATTCTGTGACTACTTCTTAAAGAGCCCTATTCACTGTATGGGCGTTACCTCACTCTAAACAAGTACCTGAAAAGGCCTTAGCCTAAAAAGGCCAAGGTCACCCATTTCATCCTGGGCCGTCTATAGTCATCCTGATGAATATCTGGTCACTGGATCCAGATGGCTCAGGAGAAGAAAGTGCACCTTGCACAGCCCTCCTTCACTCAAAACAAAGTCAATTGCAAGTCATGTTATCATTTTCCTGATGTCATGGTCTTCTATGAAAACAAAGGACAAACACAACTCTCTGGCCTGGAATAAATCAACCATCCCCACCTCTGCCTCACAGAATTCCTGTCTTTCTTCATAACTCAGCACAAGCACCACCTTCTGTAGAAGGCTACTTCTCACCCTAACCTGCTGCTATTGCCCCTTTCCCCTTTAAGGGAGAAAGATACTTTTCCATAGAGGAAAATGAGTAGTTGGGCAGGAATTTTAGGAACTGACAAACTCAAGAACATCTAGCCCAGAAGTAGCCAAGTTCTTGTGAGTTCACATCCTTCTCTGTAAAACATTTTCTGAGCTTGCATCACTTCCGTGTGTATTTATTAATGTTATTTGCATTTCCCTTTTACTCATATTATTACATAACAAAAAATACAAATGTAAATTTCAAAAGGAAGAGAAAAATAAGAGACGTCACAAAACTAAAAATACAATAGAACATAGACAATGTTAATATGTGGTTTTCTAAATCCCTATGTACCTGATGTCAGGTTTTAGTGACTTTTGTTGTCTTGTTTGAGTTTGAGACCACTGCTCCAGGCAATGGTGCCAACCCAAACGGATAAGGGGATTTCTTCACCCCAGAGTTTCCTAGACCAACGAAATCACAGATCCAGGCCCTGTCCTTGTAATTAATCAGGTACTTAGATCAATGTAGCTAGTCAGGAAAGTATAATTCCTTTTTTCAAAAAAGATAATACTTTATTGAGATATCCAAAATACAGCAGTAAGTCATGACTATCAGGTAACAAAGCAAATGTGAATTGGTAAGAACACTCAGCACATATCTATTCCTCTTCCTTTATGGGGGCTTCATATATTAATTTAGGTTGCCCAGTAGAGAGCCTCCCAATCTGCAGTCAGGAAGATTTAAGTTCAAATCCTGAGAAACTTCTAATTGTATAACTCTAGGAAAGCCACTTAACCCCCTCTGCCTCAGCTTCCTCATATGTAAAATGGAGATAAAAGTAGCACCTACTTCCCAGGGTGGTGGTGAAGATAAAATGAAATTATATTTGTTCCATGCTATATACATTCAAGCTATTATTATTATTTGTATATTTTAAGAGTGTTTTGGTATGAATTTGAGGAATAGAAAATAGACTAGCTTGGTTACAGACCAGAATGCAGGCACTTGAGAAATAAGATAGCAAAAGGAGGTTGGAGTTGGGTCATGAAGGACTTGGAATACATTATACCTGGATTTATATTTGATCCTGGACAATCACCACTAGAGGTGGCAGGGAGCCATTAGAGTTTTTGAGTAAGAGGGTGGCATGTTTAGGCCTGTACTTAGTACTTTAGGAAGATTACTTTCGTGGTTCAGTGGAGAAGACTATGGAGTGGGGAGAGACGTGAGGTAGAAGGTATGCTCTACAGTATTATTACTGAATGCTTACAGTATTCCAGGCAAGAGGAGCTAACCCTGATTCTGTTGACTGTGTACCTGTAGATGAGAGGATGTAGTTGAGAGATGCTGTGTCAACTGCTTGGAAATGTGTGTGTTGGGTTGGGGTGTGGCAAAAGGATGTCAAGGATGACAGTGAGGTTTCAAAGCTGAGTGACAAGTGATGTACTGCCTTCAAAAGAAATGGAGAAGATCTGGGGAAGGGAAGATTTGAGGGGGATAAGATCTACAATGAATGTCACAACCCAGCCATGTGTGTTGATCCCAAGACTAGTTCTGTCCTACCCAAAATTAAAAGGATACAGTAGGGTTTTTTCTCACTGGTCAAGGGACTGAAAGCACTCCCCCAAGTGGAATCTTTAGGCTGCAGATAAGAAAAGCTTCCTAAGACACAAAGCTCCCTGAAAGTAGAAAGTATGATCTGTGAGATGTAGGAGTTCTCCATCATTGTAAGCCTCCAGGTGAAACTATTACTTATCTAGGGGGACTCTTGATAACTGTAGGTTACACTAGATACCCTCTCCCAACTCGGGGTTATATGTTACTAAACTTCTCTCTGTTGTCTCTTACCAGGCTTATAAGATGCTAAGTTATGCACAGTGGAAGCTGGCTCGGGAGGCCACATTCATCATCTTTACCCTGGTATTCTTGAGTACCAGACTCATTCTCTTCCCAAACAAGTGAGCCTAGGCCTAGAAGGCGGAATGGGATGAGGGCAGGGAGGAGGAAAAGGGTCTTAGTCTTGGGGGCTTTCTGCTGCCAAGAGCTGCCTCCTAGAAAGAGGAGTGAGCCTCCTGCCTGACGCATCCTTCTATGTGTGAGAAAGGTGCAGTGAGGTCAGACCAGGGGAGTCTTGGGGTCCTTTTAGGATATTCTTCTCCCATCCTAGGGGCTTTTCACTCTGCTTTTCTCATTTCTTTGGTGTTGGAGGATGTATTTCTGATGACCAAGAGTTCTAAACTCCAGCAGTTTTCTCCCCTTCCCATATTGTAATCCCCAAACTCACTCTTTTTCGTTCTCTCTCTCTCTCTCTCTCTCTCTCTCTCTCTCTCTCTCTCTCTCTCTCTCTCTCTCTCTCTCTCTATTTCTCTCTCTCCCCCCACCACCCCCTCTCTCAGGGTCCTCTACACCACCTACTATGTTGTCCGGAGCAAAGATAAGTTCTTCTTTGGATATTATTTTGCCATTACTCTCCTGATGGTCCTGCAGTGCCTCAATGTCTTCTGGTCTTTCCTCATCCTCAGAATGTTCTACAAGTTTTTATCAGAAGGCCAGGTAGGTACAAAACTGGCTCTGACCCACTGACCCTGCCCCCACCCCATGACCAGCAGAAGGGGAGAATGGGGGGAAATGGAAAAGGTACTGGAGGTAGACGAGGAGCATGGGGATTCAAGGCTACCATCCCAGTGCCAATAGACACCCATGTAGTGCAATCAAGGTATTTTACCCATTATCTTTGTTTCCAATCTCTCTCTCTCTCTCTCTCTCTCTCTCTCTCTCTCTCTCTCTCTCTCTCTCTCTCCCTCATTCTCTCTCTCCTCTATTTTCTTCCCCTCCTCCATCCCCTCTCATTTCCTTCACCCTATGTCTTTCCATCCTTCCTTTCCACTGCATCTCGCTCTACATATTTAATTCGATGCCAGACTTGTCACTTCTACCTCTACAATATCTCACCCTTCTAAACCCTTCTTCTCTATTCACACACCCACCATCCTAGGGCAGGTCCTCATCACCTTTCACCAGAACTATCTAACTCATCCTTCAAGCAGCTGAAAAGTGGTTTCCCCAAAACACAAGGTTAGACCAGAGAGAAAGGAGATCAAAGAGAGGACAGTGTGCTTAAGAAGATGGGGAGAGATTGGATCAAGGGAGCATATCAAGGAGTTTGCCTTGGCAGGGAGAAAGGCCACCATTTTTATGTGAGAGAATGTTAAAGGAGGAGATAATGGCAGAAGATGCCTGAGTGATATGTGAAGAGAAGTAGGGGTGATGAGGGAGTTCTCATTTCATGACTTCAATTGCTTCAGTGAAATAGGAGGTCAGGTCCTCAGCTGAGAGAGTAAAAAGGGAAAGTGCTGTGGGAGTCTTGCAGAGGGATGAAAAGGTTTGGAATTTCCATCATGGTGAGTGGCCTAGCAAATCAGATAGGAAAGTATAAGAGGATTCTCTTCTTCAGTAAGAGCCCAGTTGAGGATATGTAACAAATCTGTAGGAAATCTCATTAATTATCCCCTTGTGGTTTTCTCAATCTCCATTCAGTAGCATGTGAATAGGAACAAAGGAGATGGATGGTACGAGTAATTCAAGTTTAGGACTGGGGAAAGCATGATAGCTATAAGGACAAGGCAGCAAGAGATTCAAAAGGAGAGGATACCATCCATTTGGACTGATTTGTCAAGGGATCAGAATAGGAAAAAAAAAGAGAGTATAGCCAACGCAAGGGTGATAATCTGATAAGGAACTGAGAGGTGAGGGGAATTGAATGTCACAGTGAAGAACAACATTGGGCATTGTAAAGCAGAGGGAAAGGTGTAATAATAAAAGAAGATGACTGAATAAGGGAATCTCAGAATTTGCGTACAGAAAAAGGGAATATTTCTGGGTGATGGCAAGCTCAAGGGTATGACCATTTATTTCTATGTGTGGCTAAAGTGGAAAGGAGTAGGTCATGGGAGTTGAATAGTTGAGTTAGAAAGTTAGGCTATTCAAGAAAGTATCAGCAGGTACATTACAGTACCCTAGTATGAAGGTAGAGTTTTGGGTGGTTTGGGGGTGGGGAGACACTGTACTCCTCAGGGTGGAAGGAAGAAGAATCCTTTAGTTCTTGATTGATAAGTCACCAGGACCTAGACTTGGTGATAAATTCATTCACTGAGTAAAGAATAACCTCTCCAACTCAATGAATGAATGAAAAATATTTAGTTAAAGCTTCTCATTGTGCTAAGCTCCAGGGATGCTGACCCAAAATTGAGACTGTCCCTGCCCTTAAGAAAGGGGAAACAACACATAGACTTTAGGAATGGCCAGAGAGAGACGTTTTGGTTTGAGAATAATACCAAGCATTTATACAGTACTTTAAGGCTTGCAAGCACTTTACAAATACTATCTCATTTGGGAAGCCATTGGGATTTTGAACAGAGTCACAGCTGATGAACATGCCCTTTCCTGGAGCAATGGATCCAGGAGTATTGGAATATTGACGCATGTTTCAAACCTGGAAATCAGGGAAAGGGGATTTGAGGGCCCATACAGTGCCAGAGCACATGCAAGGTCCAGTAGTCCAGAGGGTGAAACAGCAGACAGGATTGACGGCAAGGTAATAGCGGCCATCCCTAGCTCCCTATTACCTCTAAAAAGAAAAAGTATTGGTTATTTAAAATTTTGCACCACTCAGCCCCAGTCTACTTCTCCTGACTCACTATACATCGTTCTCATTGCTTCACTCACAATTCTGTCTGGCCGCAATAGCCTTCTTGGTGTCCCTCACGCAGGATACTTTTATCTCCCTCTCTGCGTCTTTGCACATGCTGTCCCCCCATCACTGAAATGTGATCCTCCCTCACTTCCACTTCTTAGAATTCCTTACTTCCTCTAAGACTCAACTCAAACATCACCTAAATTAAACATTTCCTAATTTCCTCCCCACCCACAATTTCTACTGCCACCCTTCCCAAAATTTCCTTGTTTATTTATTTTGCATGTATTCTATATATAATGTTGTAAGTTCAGGCTGGTTTTCCTCATAGAATGGAAATCCGTTGAGGGCAAAGCCTGTTGTATTTTTGTCTTGGTTTCTCCGTTGCTTTAGACAGCAACATATACATGATAGAGGCTTAATAGATGCTTATTGATTGATTGTCCCTCTGGTTTTCAGGCAAAGAATGATGTGAGGAGTGACATAGAGGAGCTGGACATGAGTGATTAACAGTCAACAATGAGACAGCAAAGCAAGGAGAGAGTATAGTTCAATGATGTCACAGCCATTCGGGCCTGCAGGAGAGGGGGCTTGAGGAACTGGCCAGCTTGCCCCTGAACCTGTCCCAATGGCATAATCTAGTCTAGCTCAGTGGGAATCCCTGGATAACTGGTCTCCTGACTTCCTGAACATCAGATCACCCTGGGTAATGTCTCAGATTCTTTTCAAACATGGACTCCACAGAACAAGACCTGTGCTGCATGGGGGCCCTTCACTTCTGTCTCTGTGTCTGTCTGCCTGTCTACACCTTTCCTGGATCTCAAGGTGGAAGAAGAAGGATTCTGAGGATTTCATAGTGAATTTAGTGATCTTCTTTTGAATAGGCTTTCCCTCTGAACCCTTGTCCTTGGACTTGGCTGCTGAGGTCCTTCCCCATTAGGAAAACTGTGCGAATCTTTCTTTCACTCTGCCTTCACAGTCTTGGCCAGGCTGGAGATTGGAGACATAAAGACAGACAAGAAAAGGATCGAAATCTCTTTCCTGCTTTGTAGAATTGTGAATTAGAAAAATGCCTGTTAGCAATCACACACAATATTCTACGAAGCTATAACACTCACCAAATAGAAACCACAGAAACAAATTCGCAGCATGAAATTTTTTGAGTATATGATAGAAAAACTCTGTCTTTGGAGGACCATTTGAAGGTTAGTCCTAATCCTTCGAGCCCCACGAGCTCTAAAAGAGGGGAGTGGGAATTGGAGGCTGCCACCACATATCTTTTGAAAGTGAACTAAATGAAAGCAGTGGCCTCAAAAATTTGAGCATATGACCCCTTGGAAAATTGAGATTTTGAATGCTACCCTTTGTCATTGTAAATACATTCTTGATTTGGTTGAAGTTTATTCTTAAACTAAATTATATTGTGATCTCATTTACATCACGATATGTTCTCCTATTAGGATGGTTGTAATAAATTAGAACTTAGTGGAAAATATTTTTGGTATTAAGGCAATATTCTTGGGAAATGCATGGATCAGGAAAACCTATTTCAAATCCTGTCTCAGAAACCTATTAGCTGTGTTACCTTAAGCAAATCGCATCACTTCTATTTGCCTCAGTTTCCTCATCTGTAAATTGGGATAATAATAGCACCCACATCTTAGGGTTGTTGTGAGGATCAAATGATATAATAATTGTAAAGTGCTTAGCATGGTTGTTGGCACATGATAAACTTTAGTTATTATTTATTAAATGGAAGTATTCTTTGATGGGTTTCAAATAGGGCTAATATAGAATAATAAATTGATAGATGGAAATTTTCTCTGTATAAAGATTTGAATTTCATTTAAAAGAAGTGATATTATTTCACTGGGAAAAATATTTTTTATGCTATGTTTTTAAAATCCATGATAATGTTCCTTGCTATCATTTTGGGGCTTCTAATTTTTCTTGTATTTTGAAATTTGAAAAACCATTATATAAGAAATACTAATGATACCCAGAGCAAGTTGCAATTGTATCATTAGAAAAGCAACTTCTTTTTTCATCTAAATACTGTTACATTATGAATTGAACGATTAAAAAAATTTTCACAATGTTTGAAAACTATTAAATATTTTATTGGGTATGTTTTTACTATATATAATGTAGTTTGGGTATAACTGGGTATAATAATATTAACTGGTTGTAATCAAGGGAAGGGGCAAGTAGCAAAGGCTTCTTATGTTGTCCTTACCTGTGAAGTTTTTAATACTTACTATTCGGATAGTGTCATAAGATCCTCTGAGCCCTGATGACAGAATGTTACAAAAATGCTAAAATAATGAGGTTTGAGAAACCAGGACCACCTCAGCTCAAAGTAGGGGGACACAGAAGTTTCTGTATAGTAAAGACAGAGTTTCATGTAAAATTATTTGACCATTAATTATGAAAATTATGAAATCATACCTGTTACTGATAGTATGTATTGAAGTTGTATCTTGAAACCAACTTAGTAATAATTGATCTTAGATTCAAAGATTTCTTTTTACTGTAGGGGTAAAGAGAAAATATAGATTGAAGGGTTACTGTAATCAGCATTTTTCTAGGATTTTGAGTCAGCTATCATGCATTTGCTGTATGTGTGAGACACTGGAGTTGATTATTCTCAATCTATAAATAAGGAGTAAATGAAACATCGTTATATATGTTCATTGTTAACTGTTATTATAATATGAAGAAGATAATAATAATATTCTAGTTCTAAGCTGCCCTTAGCAAAATTTTGTTATTTGAAGTAATATCTTGTGGGACTATTACTTGGTATTGTTTTGAATTTTGATTTCCGTTGTCATTGTCTGAATTTTCATTAAGATATTTGATTCCACCATTAAGTCCTTTAATTGATTGTTGTGAAGTCCACCATTCAAAGAGAATGTTATGTGCTACCCAAAGGGAATGCTATCTGAGAACTGCTACAGGCGAATGCCTATGCATGGGAAAGTTCACAGGATGCCCTTGCCTAGGCAAATGTAGGATCCTCTTGAATCAGTTTCTCCATTGTGTTATTTCCTTTGTGAATAGGACATTTTCCCACCTGGTTAATTCTGAGCCTGGCTTTGGTATCCTATGAATAATGTGGTACTTTGGTATATGAATCATTGTTTATTATGACTTTTACCTGGAAACAAATATAGGAAAAGGAGTTTTGCCCCTGTTATGGCTTATGCCATTGCCAAGCCTAGAGGCCTGTATTGGGCTACCCGAGTCTTTCTTACCTGTCCAGGTCTTCGGCTGGCCACGCCGGATGCACGTATGAGAGAAAGGACGTTCCAGAGTCAAACAGGGGTTGAGCTTTATTACAGGGTTTCAGTTACAAGTGCAGGGAGTCTTCTTTCTTAGGACGAAGAGGGGGAGATTTCCTAAGAAGGCTAAGCTTAAGGGAATGGAAGTAGAAGTACAAGCGGGGAGAGAGGGGGAGGGGAGAGAGGAAAGAAAAGAAGCGGAGCCCTACTTTTCTCTTTGGCTCCACACGTGCTAAGAGCTTTCTGGCTTCCTCAATCCTACTTAATCTTCAGCCACACAGTTTGCATCTCAATACCATGCTGTTAGGTAACTAGGTGTGCTCCAATCCGGGACGACCTCGAGGGCAGGGAGACTCCACCCATCAGGTATCTCCGGGGGAGAGGCGGAAATACCCGAGCTAGCCGAGCTAGCTCGGTCTGACCTTCTCGAACCCCCGCTGTTCATGGAGGGCCTCGTAAGACTCTAAGATTTAGAAGTCCCACTTTTACCCGCCCGAGACTGTCCACACGGAATTGAGCTTCCAGTCCCAACATGCCATAACAATCATTCAGATCAGTCCCTCAAAGGGACAGTTTTGATATAATCATGACCATGCCCTTCCCTTTTCTATCCATAGCAAATTCATATTATCAGGACAGGTATAGAGTGGAAGTTTTGTCACTGCAATACTAAAGATATTAATTAATATGTTAATAATAAAAGCATCTGAGTTACTATAAAAGGGTGCAAGTGTGATAGATTTTACTGTCTTTAATCTCAATTTGTAGCTACCTCCATATCCTGAGCACCTAGGTAAATGAGTCCTTAGGCTCGCCATCCCCATACTAGCAATCATATATTCATGTATAAGATTGTGCCTTTGAGAATCTGATTCCTTCAGGATGTTATGAAGAATTTGTGCAAACATACACATATACATGTATAAGTATATATTTTCAAAATGAAGATTAGGATGAAGGTATAAAAGTGCTTATAAATTTACTGGAATAGTAAACTTTAGGAAGATAACAAGATCAAGTTTTTAGAAATCTAAGGGCTAGAAGACACACGTGCACACACACACACACACACACACACACACACACATGCAATTTATTTCCAAATGTTTCAAATGGAAATATAGGTTTTTAATATATTCTAGTAATAAGCTCTAAAACTGAATTAAGGATTTTATACAAAATTGCATTAATAATTTTTAAAGATTTTAAAATAATCTTTTTCTCCCTACTTTGAAGTCTCTGTTTCATAATATGAAGGGACAGGAGGGTTCATTTTATACATCAGGCCCTCTTCTTTCAGACTGGATAACATCCCCCATATCAAATAGAGGGTTTGGGTAAAGATACAAAGAGAAAGTGCTATGTAAAAATTGAAGTTTTCTGAAGTTTCAGGTGAATTATGGGTTTCTAAAACAATGTTCTTGGAGCTCTATTGTAATAGAATTAAGTTCATAGGGCCTAAATGGGTTTTCACCACATGAAATAAGTACTGGAAGGACAATCTGATTAGATTTTGTCTCATTTTACTAAATTATACTGTCTTTTCACTAGCGTTACCTAAAGAATGCCCACAGAATGCCCTGAACCATGCACAGTTGTTTGAGAGATACACAAGGGATGCTTACCAAACTCCTAAAAATCACAGACACTGCCAAAGTGCTTGAAACCCTGAGGCTGCAACTATACTAGGTTTCTTTATTAAGTAACGTTGTTTGTTTTATTAGTTCTATGGGGGTTGTAGACCCGTTACCTATTCTTGTCATTTTTGCTTGGAGTGATGCCAATTTGGGAACTGAGACCCTTGTACTGCAAGTTTGCTGGTCATGGTTTGCCCACTGGGTTTATGCAGAGGCCCATCATGTGGTCTCTAGCTGCCTTTCTTATCAACAGTTTAACTCCTCAAGTGCCAGGCCTAGAGGCCTGTGGGCTACCCGAGTCTTACCTTACCTCTATCAGAGGTCTTCGGCTGGCCAAACTGGATGCTCGTATGAGAGAAAGGACATTCCAGAGTCGAACAAGGGTTGAGCTTTATTACAGGGTCTGGTTACAAGTGCAGGGGAATTCTTCCTTAGGAGGGAGAGAGAAAGATCTCCCAAGGAGGCAAAGATCTTACAATAAGAGATTGGAAGTAGAAGTATAAGTGGGGAGAGAGGGGGAGGGGAGAGAGGAGAGAGGAAAAGCAGAGCCTTGTGTCCTCACACGTGGCCCCTCCACCCAAGAGAGCTTTCAGGCTTTCCTGACCCTACTTAAGCTCTCCTGTCACATAGTTTGCACGTCAATACCGAGCCTGTTAAGTAACAACAGGTGTGCTCCAATCTGGGACAATCTCGAGGGCGGGGAGAGCTCTCTCCCATCACGTTTCTCACGGGAAGAGGCGGAAATACACGAGATAGCTCGGTTCACCTCGATTCCCAGTCGTTTCCTGGGGGGCCTCGTGAGAACTCTAAGATTTAGAAGTTCCCACCTTTACCCGCCCGAGACTGTCCACCTGGAATTGAGCTTCTAATCCCAGCACTCAAGGAAGAAAATAGTGACAAAAGAGGGAAGGAAGAGAGTGGTCCTTTGAAAAGCTACAGATTCACTTTATTCAACTGCCAGTTTATGCACTACAGAGCTATTTTGTGTGCAGAGACCAAGTGAGCCAGTGGTTAGAGGTTTTTCCATATCGAACCAATCAGTCATACCACCACCAAGGTTGCCAAGAAGATGACTGGATATGTCACTCCCAGGTGAAGTCTGCCACGACTGGCTTCAGTCCAGCAGAGAGAGCAAGCCTAGATCAACCTCTAGACCTAGCTGAAAAGGGGCCATAAGCGTAATCAGTGGCATTTGGTCACTTGTTTGTTTGAATCTGATCATTAGGACATAATCTACGGTCACCTGTTATCTACCATGCATTGCTGCTTGCACTTTATGGTTTGCCCCACATCCTTGAGATTGGGAGAGTAGGGGAGCCCAACACTTCTGTGCATCTGATCCAACATGTCAGCCATGCTCTTAACTGGACCAACTGCTGGATATGTGTACATGCCCCTTTCATCCCTGGGGGAAGGGATACCCCTGGTAGGCATGGGACAAACATCTAGTACTTGTTTGATTACTCTTTTGTAACCAATCAGCCAAACTTAGGGGCAGCTAGATACAGCACTGGCCTTGGAATTAGAAAGACTTATCTTCCTGAGTTCAAATCTAGTCTCAAATACTTACAAGCTTTTGCCCCTGGGCAAGTCACTTAACCCTGTTTACCTCAGGATTCTCATATGTAAAATGAACTGGATTCTGCAGAAAGAACAAGAAACTCCTGAATGGTTAAAAAGAGAAATGAAATTAATAAAACAAGAAATTAAGAATAGTTATAGATCAGTAATAAAATTTCTCAATAAGGAATATTTAAAAGACAAATTATTAGAGATGGAAAAAGTACTGAATCCACTATGGAGAATTCCCTTAAAGAAGCAACAAAAAAATCATATTTACAGATTTGGAGCACAAAAATATGACAGTGAATTCAAATTTTCCAGGATGCAAGTTCAAAGCAACAGTGCTAAAAAAATATCTAAACTCTATACAAGCTGAGGTAACTGATCTTGAAGACAGCATAAGACAGTAGAAATAAATTTTGGACTCCCAGGATAACATAATGTTTTTAAAAACCAGATTACTACAAGACAGGATATAGTACAAGAAAACTGCCCAGAACTTCTGGATTCAGATGACATGACACAGGTGGACAAAATCCATAGATGACCACTGGGTGGGAAAAAAACCCTGTGCTTTAATACAACCTCCTTCCTTCTTCCTTTCAGACTCTGGGTATTGCTTATTATTCACCTGAAATACTGTATCTATCCCAGGTAGATGCATGGAAGAACTGACTTAGGGATTATAGGGGACCCTTCTCTGGCACTGGATATAGCTGGTGCTGAGTGGCAACTCAATTGCCCCTGCAGAGTTCAGGACTGAGGATCCAGGGTGGAAAGAAGGGTTTGTGGTTGCCCAAAATGGATCAGGGTCTCTCGTCACGGTTCCAAAGCATAGAGGAACCCTAGTCACCTGGGAAAATATGGGTCCAATTTTTCTGTCTTTCCAATGAATGGTCTCATCCATTCATAGCATCTAAGTGGCACAGTGGATAGAATATTGAATGTAGAATACAATACAGAATCAGGAAGACCGAAGTTCAAATCCTAGCTTGGACACTCCCTCATTCACATAACTTCTCTCAGCCTCAATTTCCTTATCTGTAAAATAGAGATATATAGTATCACCAACTCACAAGGTTGTTGGAAAGAATGTAAAAGATATGTGTAAAGAACTTGTGAACTTCAAAGAATTATATAAATCTTATATATAAAACTATCTAAATTATTGTCATCACCATTATTAATTGTCCCACTTCTACCTCTGTTCAGTATTTTCACTTGGAGATTCTTATTGGAAACCTTTCTTTGGTGGCTACCTTAGCCTCTCATTGTGAGAATGTCCTGTGCCCTCTTCACCACAGGTCCCCTCATTCCTTATCCCTTTTATCCCTCTGTCTCTATCCTTTCATCACTGTCCATCATCTTGCCTCCCTATCTCCTCATCTTCTCTACCCCTGTCCTTTTTATTCCTCTGATCTCATACTCTTCACTCTTTCCCTGCTAATCATCAAATGAGATAATATTCATAAAGCTCTTAGCATATTTAGGGTTAGTGCCAGGCACATAGTAGGCATTTGATAATTGCTTGTTCTCTCCCTTTCCCTTGTTTTACATTTGCCATCATTCCTATGCCTGCTCATCCTCTCCGTTGCACTGTGTCCCCATACTCTTCTTCCTTCTCCATCTATGCCCATGTACCTTCTTGTCCTTTGTGTCCTCACTCTCTTCATCCCTATCCTTCCATTCTATGCCTTGTTGTTTCATTCTCCTGATCCTTTCCCTACCTCTCCATTTCCCTCTATATCCCTCTGCCCAATATCCACACGTTCTTTGTTCCTAGCATCTTTTGCTTGTGCCCTATTCCCCTCCTTAGCATTTTTTCTCTTTTCTTCCTCTATTCCCACTTTTCCCTTTATTCCCCACACATGAACACATGCACACACACACACACACACACACTATCTTCCATCCTCTCATAACCTATGTCATAGTCCCTTTGCGCTGGGGATACAGTATGCTAATATCCCATTACATTTATATGTCACAATTGGTACAACCATTTCCCAATAGATGGTCACCCAATTAATCCTGTTCTTTGATACAATAACAAAAACTACATTAAATATTTTCATTCATCCAAGTCTTTGACCACTTTGGGGTTCTATGTAGTGGTAGCAAAAGGCATGCACACTTTAGTGACCTTGACGCTCTAGTTCCAAATTGCTTTGTGGAATGGAATGAACTAGTTCTACGTCTCCAGACTCCAAGTATAAACTTTCTTCCACTATAACTCTGCTCAGACTTATTGGAAAACCACATTTTCTCTGCCCTCAAGGGCATACCACTGGCTAGTTGGCTCTAATCCAAACTTTCCTTCTTCTCCTTCAAAAGACTACCTACCAGGGGGCGGAGCCAACATGGCGGAGTAGAAAGACACACATACACTAGCTCTGAACCCACAGCCCATAAAATATCTGTAAAAAAGAACCCTCGGCGAATTCTGGAGCAGCAGAAGCCACAGAACAACGGAGCAGAGGAGATTTCTGTTCCAGAGAGCCTGAAAACCTCTCACAAAAGGTCCTTCACGCCGTGGACCTGGGAGCTGAGCCCAGCCATTCCTCGTCCACAGAGCATCGAGAGGAGCGGATCTGAGCAGGCTTCAGGGACAGAATCTCCAGTGGCCACATGGGTCCCTCCACCCACAGGTGACAAGGGTTGGTGAGAGGGTCTCTTTGGCAGGTCGAGAGGGGAGTGGGGTGCCCCCATAACTCAGGCCCCCTCAGGAGGCAGCAGTGGAGGCGGGAGGAGACTGGGGCTCCCCAAGCAGGCAGGAGCCCGGATCCATTGTGGAAGGTCTCTGCATAAACCCCTGAGGGAACTGAGCCCCATGAGGTGGCCCAGCCCCCACCTGAGCACCTGAACTTAATCCCACATTGAATAGCAGCCCTGCTCCCGCCGAAGTCCTGAGGCTGGGGAGCAGCATTTGAATCTCAGACCCCAAGGGCTGGCTGGGTGGATCTGGAGGCAAAGTGTGGGTGAAGAGAATGTTCAGAAATCAAGTCACTGGCTGGGAAAATGCCCAGAAAAGGGGAAAAAAAATAAGACTATAGAAGGCTATTTTCTTGGTGAACAGGTATTTCCTCCCTTCCTTTCTGATGAGGAAGAACAATGCTTACCATCAAAGAAAGACATAGAAATCAAGGTTTCTGTATCCCAGCCCACTCAATGGTCTCAGGCCATGGAAGAGCTCAAAAAGGATTTTGAAAATCAAGTTAGAATGAAAAGACCAGAGCTGAAAAGAAAATTTGACTTCCAAACACAAGAATAAAGAGAACCATGAAAAGGTGAACAGCAAGGAGAAGTCATAAGGGACTTACTAAAGTTGAACTGCTTACATTCCTACATGGAAAGACAATATTTGTAACTCTTGAAACATTTCAGTATCTGGGTACTGGGTGGGATTACACACACACACATGCGCACACACACACATACATAGAGACAGAGTGCACAGAGTGAATTGAAGAGGATGGGATCATATCTTAAAAAAAATGAAATCAAGCACTGAGAGAGAAAGATATTGGGAGGAGAAAGGGAGAAATTGAATGGGGCAAATTATCTCTCATAAAAGAAGCAAGCAAAAGACTCATTAGTGGAGGGATAAAGAGGGGAGGTGAGAGAAAAACATGAAGTCTACTCTCATCACATTCCACTAAAGGAAAGAATAAAACGCACACTCATTTTGGTATGAAAACCTATCTTACAATACAGGAAAGTGGGGGATAAGGGGATAAGCAGGGTCGGGGGATGATAGAAGGGAGGGCATGGGGAGGAGAGTGCAATTTGAGGTCAACACTCATGGGGAGGGATAGGATCAAAAGAGAATAGAAGTAATGGAGGACAGGATAGGATGGAGGGAAATATAGTTAGTCCTATACAACACAACTATTATGGAAGTCATTTGCAAAACTACACAGATTTGGCCTATATTGAATTGCTTGCCTTCCAAAGGGAAGGGGTGGAGAGGGAGGGAGGTAAAGAAGTTGGAACTCAAAGTGTTAGGATCAACTGTCGAGTAATGTTCTTGCCACTAGGAAATAAGAAATACAGGTAAAGGGGTATAGAAAGCTATCTGGCCCTACAGGACAAAAGAGAAGATGGAGACAAGGGCAGAGAGGGATGATAGAAGAGAGAGCAGATTGGTGATAGGGGCAATTAGAATGCTTGGTGTTTTGGAGTGGGGGGAGGGGACAAAAGGGGAGAAAATGTGGAACCCAAAATTTTGTGAAAATGAATGTTAAAAGTTAAATAAATAAATAAATTTTTTTAAAAAAAGGCTACCTACCCCTGCCCCCTCCAAGAACACACACACACACACACACACACACACACACACACACACACATTCTTGCCAAAAGGGAAAGAAAACCTAATCTGAAATCAAGAGACTTGGATTTAATTCCAAGCTATCCTACTTCTTACCTGTATGACCTTAGGCAAGTCATTGGACCTCAGTTTCCTCTCCTATAAAAGGAAGAGTTTAAATAGGGATAAACCAAAACTCCCTTCCAGATTCATATACTATTGCCTGTGATCTCCCACCCTTCTTCTGGGCCAATCTATGTCCCCTCCTCTCTGCCAAGAAGTTTTTCCTGATTATCTGTACCCAAATCTGCAGCTCTTGGGGTAGACCTGGCATAGTAGGTAAAGTGCTGGGCTTGAACTCTAGAAGACCTGGGTTCACATTCTACCCAATTTACATCCTAGATAGTATCACCTTGGGCAAGTCACTAAACTTCTCTTAGACTCTGTTTCATTGTCAATAAAATAACGGATAATACTTGTGGCCCTTACTTTCTAGGGTAGGTAGCTATGATTTAAGGACTTTGCACACTTTAAAAAGCCAGATCATAATTACTGTTATCTATTGACTCAGTTCATAGGAGGCTACTTTATGGTGGCTCTTAAGACATTTCCTTTCTGGGCCACCTGAAGGCACAAGTAATACCCTAGAAGGGCAGGGATCATAGATAGACAAGGTCCTTTTACACTCAGCCCAACAATGTAACTAGGGTTATAGCCATCTCTTTTCAAAGGTGTTACCAATATTTCATCATTGTAATCAATAAACATTTAATAAGTGCCTATTATGAGAAATTTATTGTGTCTACTTCTTTCCAGGAAATATTATGTGTTCTCTGTCTCTATCTCTCTGTCTCTCTCTGTCTCTCTCTCTCTGTCTCTCTCTGTCTCTCTGTCTCTCTCTCTCTCTCTTACACACACACACACACACACACACACACACACATACACCCATTCTATCTAACAATGACATCAGGAATTAGGGGACAGGACAAGGGAAGAGGAAAATGGAGGAACACATACACATACCTTCCTAAGCTGCAGAGGTGGACGAGGGAAAGGTAGGAAAGACAGAACTGTGATCTGGGAGGCTCTGGAAACCTATACCTGCAACTAACTATGGGAAATCTCATCAGCCTAGAAAGTAACACATCCCCAAGAGGCCAGGTGATGTTCAAATCCTGGTTCCCGGATTGCTACCTGAATAAGTCACCCCCTTCTCTGGCTGTCATGCAAGAGTGACACAGAAGTGTGTATTTCTGAAGTTGGGGCTTGTGACACTGGTGTGTGGGGGGGAGGGGTGATTCAGAAGTCATAAGAATAATACAGAGAAAAAATAGGAAACTTAGAAAGCTGAGAAGAAGGTAAATGTGTATGTGACCTGGGGTTGGGGGAGAGGACTAGCATGTGGCTGGGAGAGCCACAGACTTTTACTCTCAGCGGAAACAGAACAGGAACAACTTGGTCGTCTTTGTTGTATCAGACCTGAATGTGGGAAGCTGTGGCTGTGTACGTACCCTGGAGCAGCCCTTTAAAGATGGATCTGGAAGGATGAGTAGGAGTTACTTTCCTGCTGGAGCAGTAAAGACAGAGGGACAGATGTTGGGGGACAGACCTTTCCTGTGGTCATCCTGCTCAGATTGTGTAGGTTTGGGAGTCTTTCCTGCACATATAGAAAGATGCTCTCTCCTGAAAAAAAAAAAAAAAAGGCAGGCTACGTTACATCAGAGCTCCCTTTCTTTGCCACTCAGAAGCAGCTCTTGAAGAAGAGAGGTAATGGGGCGGGCCCCTGGTAGAAAGCCAGGGCTTTGGGCGGCCTGGGGTAAAGGGCTAGAAAAGAGAGGACTGAGAGCTTGGTGTGGCAGTGTGGGAAAACCTGTACTGACAGAAGGTGGGAGGGGAGATGGGGGGAAGGAGGTAATTAGAAAAGAAAGGTCATCAGAACCCTGGTCAAAGATCAGCAGGGTTAGAGAGGAAAACCAAGTAGATAAGAGAGAGACTCCAAGAAAGGAGCTCAGAAGGCTGGGGGGGGGGGGGGGGGGGGCAGCATGGAGGGGCATTAAGGGCAGGAGTTAAGGAACAACTTAGGCTCTAAGTCAGGAGGAGCTGAACAGCTTCTTCCCACACACAGCCCCTTCCTACTGCTCTTCTCTTTCCTCCTCTCCTCTCCTTCCCCCCCGTCCCTCCACATATAGACTGGTGACTTCTCAGCCCCAGCTGTTCCCAAATAGGAAAACAGAGTTACCTCATCCCATCTAGATAGAGTTATACTGTCACTCAAAATCTTCCACCCTCCCACACATATAGATATGGTCCCCCACAAATGCATGGAGGTACACACAAATCCAGTCTTTTTGACTCAGTCTTATTCCTTCTAACATTTTCTTTTTTCAGTTTTGACTAACTATGGAGTGTCTGAAGCTAGCAGCTACCACCTGTCTTCTTGTTCACACACCAAGAAAACAAAACTGTCTGTACCCTTCTAGTGATGTCTCTCACCTTGTTCCTGGGACCCCTTTTTCTTCCCTCTTCCAAACTCCCTCAACTCCTCCATCTTTCTCACCTCCAGTAACCAATAATTGACAAATCTTGTAGCTTTTACCTTCCTATCTCTCCCATCGAATCCTTTCTGTGCATTCATAGATAACATTCTAGTTCAGGGCCTCATGACTCTCACCTCCTTGCAGTTTCTCTGCTTCAAGTCTTTCCCCATTCCAACCATCCTACACACTATTGATAATATAATTTTCCTTAAGCAAAGATTTCATTATGAAACTGACCCACTTGGTCAGTCTCATTGTTTAGTCATTTCATACATGTCTGAGTTTTTGTGACCCCATTTGGGGTTCTGGCAAAGATACTAGGGTGATTTCCCATTTTCTTCTCTAATTTATTTTATAGGTGAGGAATTGAGGGGAAAGAGTTAAGTGACTTGCCCAGGGTCACACAGCTGTTAAGTGTCTGAGGTCAGATTTGAACTCAAGAAGATAACTCTTCCTGACTTCAGGTCTGCTACTGTATCCCTGCACCCACAGCTACCATACTTAATCAGTCTAGTGATTGCTATTGCCTCCAGGATAAAACAGAAACTATTCTGGTTAGCTTTTGAAGCCCCACAGAGAGGGGGTTCCCACAGACCCCTCAATCAGGGTCTGAAGAGAGCTGGACATTGCTCTACATGAGCGACTTCACTAGCTGACACTTAAGGAGTCCTCCTACATGCTAGGCTGGGTTTAGGAAGTAAAAGAAGCAGAAATTAAGGAAAGAACAGAAATTAAATTAGTGGCTTTGTGATTAATTATCAAGTAAAGAGTGAGAAAAGTGTCCTCATCTCCTCTCTCTGCAGAGAGACAGGGGTCTACAGGAGTGGAATGCTGCATACACTGTCAGAGATGGTAGTTGTTGTTTGGCAATTTAAAAGGTTCAAGCAACGTAGTTCCTGAGTCATTTAATCATTTTATTAGTAAGGCCAGGACATTATTAAGAAAAAAGATGATTACCCAGATGATGTCAGAAGGTGTAATCCTTCATAGTCAGGATTCTTTGCACTGCACCAAGTTGTGGGGTCCCTGGAAAACAAAGAGAACACTGTCTCTGCCTTTACCCTTCCTGACCCAAAAGTTGTTGCTTTATCACTAATTAAGCAAAAAGATTGATTTGCCTTAGAGTGGAACAAGCTCTGAGCCAAAGGTCAGGAGGGTCTAAGCACCTACTATGTACTAGGTGATATAGCAAACATTTTACAAATATTGCCTCACTATTTTCACAATTGTGGGAGGTAAGTGCTATTATTATACCCATTTTATAGCTGAAGAAACTGAGTCAGACATAAATTAAGTGATTTGCCCAGGGTACACAGGGGTAAGCATCCAAGCCTGGATTTCAACTCAGTTCTTCCTCACTCCAGGCCCAACCCTTGATTAGTACATTGAGATGGTGTTTGCAGACCTTGAGATGTCAATTCTGAAAGGCACCATAGCACATGGAATGTCATAGCTGGCAAGGACTTTTGAGATCATGGAGTTATAGATTTAGAGCTGGAAGCAACCATAGAAATCATCAAGCCCAACCCCCCTCATTTCACAGATGAGGAAACAGAGCCAAAAAGCTGTAAGTGACTTGCCCCAATATTATAAAGGTTGTATAATAAAGATGAGTTTTGAATGGAAGCCCTTTGGCTCTAATCCAGTCATCTTTCCAATGAACCATGCTGTCACCTATGTACTCAACAGGCACTAAAGCGGTACCAATAGTAGATTATCTCAACCCACTCACTTATTGAATAAAGGAGGAAACTGAGATCCAAGGAGGAAAACGGAATTTTCCAAAGTCAAATAACGTGTCAGTGATTATTTGAACCCAAGGTTCCTAACTTCCAGACACAGGAATTTTTGGTACTCATCTGGTTCCCACTAATTGGTCTAATGGTTGTTGTCTCAAATAAATTAAAACCAAAAAGGTTCTCTTTTTTGCATAGAAAGTGTTTTCTTCCCTTAGATTTTCTAGAACATTTTTGCTAAATGCCTCTACCATTTTGTTTTGTTTTGTTTTTAAGATGTCCATGTTTATGGACATCTTATATCTCTTGCCCCATAGAATGGAAGCTTCTGGAGCATAGATATTATGCCATTTTTATGTTGGTCGGTCACTCCTTCTGGGATATTGTTGGGTCACTGGAAGTTCAGTGCTAACTAGGTTTTAAGGAGAATATCCTTTCCGTACCTACTTCTAATACCGTAGCCCTTGATCCTAATGGTGTTTGTTTCATTAACCATCAGACAATAGATACAATTAGCTTGGGAATGTAAAAGAGAACATTCCTCACCATAAATCTGGGGCCTACTGCTCCTCAGGTACAAATAACATGAATTAGAAGAGTGAACACAAATTTGTAATACAATGGTAAGTGAACACATATGGCCAATGTAAACTGCAGAGCCCAGTACCTTTCCTCTTTGTAGAGTCCTCATGCAGCTCCGTCCTAGGTATAGTACTGCTTTTGAGAGCTGCTCAACTGGGCCCTTAGGATCTATTACTCTCTGCAGTTCAACTCTCAAATGATATATGAAGCTATCTTTTGAGACCACAGCTGACTTTCTTCTCTGCTATCTCTGTCTCTGCCCTACTGGAATCTCTGTCCTCCTTCAAGTGACTATTTCTCTGTATATTTCCATTTTAAAATATATTTTAAAACTTTTATTTTTTTAAATGTAATTTCATTTTCAATTAAAAATCTATTTTCTTTCCCTCTCACCCATTCTGTCTTACCTTCCACCACCTTGAAAAAGAAAGAAAAAGAAATCTCTTACAGTAAATATGCAAATTTATTGTAAATAAATAAAACAATAGTAGATAATGGATAAGAAAAATTACCACATTGGCCAAATTTCCAAAACTAAATGTCTCAATCTGCACTCTGAGTCCATCATGTCTTTGTCAAGAGATAAGTAACATGTTTCATCATGAGTCCCTTGAAACTGTGGTTGGTCATTGTTTTGCTCTTTCAAAGTTATCTGTCTTTAAAATGTTATTAATGTATAAGTTTTTCTCTTGGTTCTGTTCACTTCACTATATAGGAGTTCTATAAGTCTTCCTAGATTTTTATGACATTTTTCTTACAGCACAATAACATTCCATTATATTTATATACGAGAACTTATTCAACCTTTCCTCAACTGATGGGCACTCCCTTTAATTTCCAGTTCTTTGCCACCAGAAATATATATGTATAATATAAATATATATAGAAATAGAAATATAATATATAAAATATACAGATATAAATAATATACATATTTGATCTCTTTGAACTATATACCTAGTTATAATATCCCTAGGTCAAAAGGTATGAACAGCCCTGTAAGCTTCTCAGCATAGTTCCAATTTGCCAATACAGATTCTGAGCTCTACCAACATAGATTTTATATACTGAGTTTCCCATAGCCCTGCAAAAATTTTATACTTTCTTTTTCTTTCAGCTTTGCAAAGTTGATAAATGTGAGTTGAAACCTCAGTTACCTTAACTTGTATTTGTCTAATTATTAGTGATTTGGGAATTTTTTTCATATGTCTCAAGATATTCTTGGATTTCTTCTTCTGAAAGTTGTTCATTCAAATCCTTAGACCACATATCAATTGGAGAATGACTCATTTATTATAACTTTAAATTAGTTTACTTTGTCTTGGTAATGGGACCTTGGTCAGAGAAACTTGATGGAAAGATTTTTTTTAACCAGTTACTAGTGTCCATTTTAATGTTACCTGAATTGATTTTGTTTGTACAAAATATTTTAATTTTATATAATTAAAATTGGAGCAATGCTTGGAATGTTGCACTTTGAGTTTGGAAAGAATTGAGCTTAAAGCGTATTAGTTCAAATCATACATTTTGTGGCTGTGTGACTGAACAAATCACTTAACCTCTCATCATCTCAGTTTCTCCATTTGTGAAATGGGGATAATAATAGTACTTATCTCATGAGAACAATGTGAGATTCAAAGGATATAACACATGTAAAGTACATTTCAAACCTTAAAGCTCTATATAAATGCCATGCCGACTATTGTCTTCTGTGATCCTCTCATTTGTTTCATCATGAACTTTTTCCCTATCCATAGTTTTAAAAAGTATTTTCCTCTAATTTATTTATAATATCAGCACTACACCAATGTCATGACCCTATTTGGAGCTTCTCTTGGTAGGTAGTGTGAAATATCTATATTGCACTGTACCTTGTTACTGCCAGACTACTTTTCAGTTTTCCTGAGTTTTTATTAGACAGTGAATTTTTATGTCAAAAACCTGGGATCATTGGGTTTACCAGACACTAGGCTACTATGTTCATTAGCTTCCGTATATTATGTACCTAATTTGCTCCACTCATTGATCTACATCTTTACCAGTACCAAATTCGTTCAATGATTATTGTTTTATAATATAGTCTGAGAGTTGATACAACAGTCAGATCCCTTTCTTTCCCACTTGTTTTTATTTATCTCCCTCAAGATTCTTGAGCTTTTCTCTCTAGAACAATTGTGTCATTATTTTCTATATAACAAGCAAATTAATTTAAGTAATTTTGTCATTTTTGTTATCTTGTCCATGAGTAATAAATAGTTCTCCAAATATCTAGATCAATCTTTACTTGTCATTGTATTCACATGGTTCTTATGTGTGTTGGTAGGCAGACAAACAAGTATTTTTATATATTCTATAGTTATTTTAAATGGAATTTCTGTTAGATTTTCTTGGTACTTCAGAAATATTGATGATCTCTGTGGGTTTATTTCACATTCTGAAACTTTGCTGAAGTTATTGATGGTTCCAATTGATTTTTACTTGAATCTAGGGTTCTATACAAATAATTTTGGTTTCTCTTTGCTAATGCTTAATCCCTCAAATCATTTTCTTACTGCTTTAGTAGTATTTCATATTTTTTGTTGTTCGTCCTCCATTCTCAGAGAGGACCAATGAGATTAGGAGGGTGATGTTTTGACTTGCAATTCTATGTAAGTAGGGCAGAGGGGTGCAAAGTCATCATCTTCACTCTCTCCCCCAGAGTCATTGGAGTCCAGTGGCAAGATATAAGTCAGTCATTCCCCAGTTGAAAAATGTTCAAAGGATATGAATAAGCAGTTTTCAGAAGAAGAAATGAAAGCTATCTATAGTCATATAAAAAATGTTCTAAATCACTACTAATTAGAGAATGCAAATTAAATCAACTCTGAGGTGCCACCTCACACCTATCAGGAGTGACAAATGCTGAAGGGAATAAGGGAAAATAGGTACATTACTGAACGCTTGGTGGAGCAGTGAACTGGTCCAACCATTCTGAAGAACAATTTGAAGCTCTGCCCCTTTAAATGGCCACAAAACCATGAATATGTTCAGAACCAGCAACACCACTACTAAGTGATGAGATCAGAAGAAAAGGAAAAGGACTTATATGTACAAAAATGTTTGTAGAAGCTCTTTTTGTAGTGGCAAAGAGTTATACATCAAAGAGAAGCTCATCAGTTGAACACTTGATAAACGTATGGTGGCATATGATTATGTTTCAGTGTTATTGTGCTGTAAGAAATGATGAGGGGGTATGTGATAGTAGCCAGAGTGCGACTATGACCTATAACTCCACAGAAGAAAATAAAGAACCTTGAGCAAATATAAACAGCAAAAGAAACTCCAATGATCTCATGGGAACATTTGCATGTAACTCTGGACCATGCTTTCGTTATTCTGTTTCTGTATAGTATTTGCATTTCACCATTCTGTCCTCCTGCTGCCAAAGACTGGGTCTCATGAGCAAACTACTCCAAGTAACTCAATTAACCTTAATAAATCCTATATACTACCAAGTTGGCATGAGCTCCTCTTTCTTCAGTATCGCAGTATTGTCTCAGAGGGTCTGCCTCCCTACAATTGGCATATTAGAGCAGAACAGATTAGCCCCCTTAGATGTGTCCTTACAATTCTCATAGCTGGAAGGATAGTCTCGCCCTTACAAATTTTGTGTCTTTATAGGAGGAAGATTTGAGAAAAACATGGTGTAAAATGATGTAAGAAGAACCAGGAGATCACTGTGTAAAATAACAGCATTGTTATAATGATGGACAACTGTGAAAGACTTGGCTTTTCTGATCAATGAAATGATCCATGACAATATCAAAGGACTCATGATGAAAAAATACTATCCATCTCCAAAGAGAAAACTGATGAACTCTGATGCAAAATGAAGTGTAATTTTTTTCACTTTATTTTTCTTGCATTTTTAATATGGCTAGCATGGAAAAGTGTTTTACATATTGTCAAGTGTGGAACTGATCATGTTGTTATTTTCTTAGTAAGTGGGAAGAAGTGGAAGAGAGGGAGAGAATCTGAAACTAAAAATTTAAAAAGAAAAAATGTTTTTAAAAATCAGTAAATGGAGAGGGGGAGTCAAGATGATTAATGACATATTTTGGACCTCTCAGTCCACAGATGGTAAGGGGGTTGAACAACTGGTCAGAAGGCGATTGCAGTGGTCCTTTTGCTGGCACTGGGGACAGAACTCTGTTGCACTGTCCATACTTAGATCTGTCCATACTTAGTCATGGACCTCGAGCTTGGTTACAAGGGAAGGAGGAGAATTTGAACACCAAAGATTGCAGTCACAGTGAACCTGGGACCCTAGTCACTGATCCAGAGCAGAAAAGAATACTTGTGGTGGCTCACAGACCAGAGCACAGTCAAGCCAAGTAGTAAACTCACCTCTCCCTAGATCATACCATCTTGGAAGAACCAAAAACTTACAGGTCCCCAGAATTATCTTTGAATACAGCATCACAAAAAAACTGAAGTTTGACACAGAGTCAATCCCCCCTGCTCCAGAGTCCCTCGTTGGTATAGAGTTATAAGTCAAGAAATAGACTGGGAAAAATGAGCAAACAGTAGAAAAAGATCCCAACTATAGAAAGTTACTATAATGACAGGAAGATCAAAAGACAAACTCAGAAAAATACAACAAAGTCAAAAATGTACATCGAATGCCTCAAAGAAAATATTAATTATTCTCAGACCAGAAGAGTAGTAAACACACCTTTCCTTAGATCATACCACCTTGTAAGAATTGAATACTTACAAGTTCCTAGAAGTACCTCTGAAAACAGTTACACAAAATCCTTGAAGCTTGGGACAGTGTGCCCTCCATCCTGGAATCACAGCCTCAATTTAACAAAGAGTTAAAAGTCAGCAAATAGACTGGAAAAGTGAGCAAACAACAAAAAAAATTCTGACCACAGGAAGTTACTACAGTGACAAGGAAATTTAAAACACACTTAGAAGATGACAGGGTTAAAGCTCCAAAACCTCCAAGAAAAAAAATTATTTGGTCTCAGGCCATGGAAGAACTCAAAAAGGATTTTGAAAATCAAGTAAGAGAGGTAGAGAAAAGTTGGGAAGAGAAATGAAAGTGATGCAAGAAAATCATGGAAAAAAGAGTCAGCAGTTTAGTAAAGGAGAAACTAAAAAATTCTCAAGAAAATAACACCTTAAAAACAGACTAGGCCAAATGGGAAAAAGAGGTACAAAAAGCCAACATGGATAAGAATGCCTTGAAAAGCAGAATTGGCCAAATTTTTTTTAAAAAGAGACACAAAAATTCACTGAAGAAAGTAACTCCTTAAAAAGAAGAATTGGCCAAATGGGAAAGGAGGTACAAAAGCTACTAAAGAAAATAATTCTTGGAAAATTAGAATTGAGCAAAAGGAAGCTAATGACCTTATGAGAATTGTTTTAAAAACCCCATAGTAATAAAAAGAAAAAAAGAAGACGATATGAAATATCTCATTGGAAACTACATACAGGAAAGATAATTTTTAAATTATTGGAGTACTTGAAAGCTATGATTTAAAAAAAAAGTGGATATTCAATGAAGTAGGAGACTTTCATACTTTCCCAATGAAAAGACCAGAACAGAACAGAAATTTTGATCTTCAAATACAAGACTCAAGAGAAACGTAAAAAGGTGTACAGGAAAGGATAATCATAAGGGAGCAAATAAAGTTAAATTGTTTACATTCCTCCATGGAAAGATGATGCTTATAACTCATAAGCACCATCTCATTTATTAGAGCACTTGGAAAGAGTGTATATAGACAGAGGGCACAGTTGTGAGTTGAATATAAAGGGATAACATCTTAAAAAAATAAAATTAAGGAATGAGGAAGAGGAATGCAGTGGGAGAAATGGAAAGGGGGGTAGAATGGAGTAAATTATCTCACATAAATGAGGCAGTGGGAATAACAAACACATTCAATTGAATATAGAAATTTATCTTACGCTATAGGAAAGTAGGAGGAAAAGGAGATAAGGTGGGGGGATAAAAGGGAGGGTAAATTAGGGAAAGGGGTAGTAAGAATCAAAACACTTTTTAGGAGTGACAGGGTGAAAGGAGATAGAGACTAGAATAAACGGGGAAATAGGATGGAGGGAAATATATTCAGCAACTATAACTGTAAAAAACATTTTTGATGTAAGTCTCTCTGATAAAGACCTCATTTCTCAAATAAGAACTGAGGAAAAGTTATAAAAATGAGAGCCATTCCACCGTTGACAAATGATCAAAAGATATGAAAAGTTTTCAGATGAAGTAATCAAAGCTATCTATAGACATATGAAAAATACTCTAAACTACTATTGAGTAGAGAAATGCAAATTTAAACTAGATACTTCCTATCTAGTAGACTGGCTAATAGGACAAACAAAAAAAATGACAGTTCAATCATTCTTTAGAGCAATTTGAAACTATGCCCAAAGGGCATATCCTTTGACCTAGCAGTACCAGTACTAAGTCTGTATTAAAAAGTTGATTAAAAAAGCCAAAAGGAAACCCAGGAACTATGTGAACACAATTACAAAACACTTTTCACTCAAAGTCAGATATAAATAATTGGAAAAATATCAGTTGCTCATAGGTAGGCCCAGATAACAAAATAAAAATAATTCTACCTTAATTAATTTACTTATTCAATACCAAACTCCCAAGAAATTTTATATCATGAGAAAAAAATCATAACCAAATTCATCTGGAAGAAAAGGTCCAGAATATCAAAGAAATTAATGAAAAAGAAATCAGCAGTGGCAGTGTCTGTTTCTGGAACTCTCAGCCCAGAGATGGTAAGGGGGTCAAACAAGAGGTCAAAAGGAGATTACAGGGGTCTCTTTGCTACCACTGAAGCAGAACTATGTTGTTTTGCCCATACTTGGAACCAGATTGCAGTGCTATGTGGCAGTGTCAGGGCAAGGAGCACTAACTTAGCAGATCTTGTGACCACAGTGGAAGAGGAACCCTCCTCATGGTTCCAGGGCAGAAAAGAGCACTGATGGTCTCTCACAGACCAGGAGTGTAATGAACATCTCCTTCAATCAGACCGCCTTGGAAGAACTGAAAACATACAGGTCCCTAAAAGTATCTCTGTAAACAGCTGCACAAACCCCTTGAAGCTTGGAACAGTTTGCTCTCCACCCTGCAAGCAGAGCCCTACCTTAACAGTATGAAAAGTCAAATAATAGGCTGGGAAAATGAGCAAACAATGGGAGAAAAATTTTGACGATAGAAACTTTAGTGACAAGGAAGATCAAAGCACACACTCAGGAAATGACAACAAAGTCAAGGCTCCTTCATCCAAAGCCTCCAAGAAAAATACAAATTAGTCTTAGTCCATGGAAGAGCTCAAAAAGAATTTTGAAAATCAAATAAGAGAAGTAGAGGAAAAAATAGGAAGAGAAATGAAAGGGACGCAAGAAAATCATGAAAAACGAGTCAACAGTTTGGTAAAAGAGACACAAAAAATTACTGAGGAGAATAACACTTTAAAAAACGGATGAGACCAAAAGGGAAAAAGAGGTCCAAAATGTCAATGAGGAATAGAATGCCTTATAAAGTAGATCCAAAAGCTCACTGAAGAAAATAATTCCTTAAAAATTAGAATTTAACAAATGGAAGCAAATGACTTTATGAGAAATCAATTAATCATAAAACAAAATTAAAAGAATGAAAAAGAAAACAATGTAAAAGATCTCATTGGAAAAACAGCTGACCTGGAAAAAAGATCCTGGAGAGATAATTTTAAAAATTAATAGACTACCTGAAAGTCATGATCTAAAAAAAATGGCCCAGACATCATCTTTCAAGAAATTATCAAGTAAAAATGTTTCAATATTCTAGAATCAGATGGTAAAATTGAAATTGAAAGAATTCACTGATCACCTCCTGGATGAAATCCCAAAATGAAACTGCCAGGAATATTATAGCCAAATTCCAGAATTCCCATGTCAAGGAGAAAATATTGCAAGTAGCCAGAAGGAAACTATTCAGGTATTATGGAGCCACAATCAGGATAACACAAGATTTAACAGATTCTATATTTAAGGAATCAGAAGACTTGGTACATGATATTCCAGAGGACAAAGGAGCTAGAATTACAATCAAGAATCACCTATCCAGCAAAACAGGATAATCCATGATGGGAAAAAATGGATATTCAATGAGATAAAGAATTTAAAGCATTCTTGAAAAAAGACCAAAACTAAATAGAAAATTTGACTTTCAAATACAAGACTCAAGCATGAAAAGGTAAACAGGAAAGAGAAATTATAAGGGACTTATTAAAGTTAAACTGTTTATATTCCTACATGTAAAGATGATATTTGTAACTCATAAGAACTTTTTCATTATTAGGGTATTTAGGAGTATATATAGACAGAGGGTACAGATATGACTTGAATATGAAGAGATGATATCTAAAAAGTAAAATTTAGGGTTGAAAGAGGAATGTACTGGGATAAAGAGAAAGAGAGAGTTAAAATGGGGTAAAATAACTCACATAAAAGATGCATGAAAAAGCTTTTGCAGTAAAGAGGAAGAGGGGTGAGGTGAGGGGGAGTGAGTGAACCTTACTGTCATCAGAATTGGCTCAAAGAGGGAATAACATACACACCCAATTGGGTATGAAAATCTACCTTACCCTCCAGGAAAAAGAGGAGGGGGGAAGGTGATAAAAGAACTGGTGGGGGGTAATAAAAGGGAGGTCAGATTGGGAGAGATAGTAGTCAGAAGCAAAACATTTTTGAGGAGGGACAGAGTGAAAGGAGAGAAAGAACAGAAGAACAGTAGTGGGAGTAGGATAGAGAGAAACAGTCTTTCACAATGTGACTATTGTGGGAATGTTCTGCATGTCTGCACATGTATAATCTATATCAAATTGCCTGCTTTCTCAATGAGGGGAATGGAGAGGAAGAGAATTTGGAACTAAAAGTTTAAAAATGAATGTTAAAATTGTTTTCACATTTGTAACTAGGGAAAAAATACTGAAGAAAAAAAGAAATGGTGAGCAGTGTGCTCTCAGAAACACCTGGAAGATTTAAATGAGCTGCAGTAAAGTAAAATATATCGTGTATAAAGTAACAGCAATATTATAAGATGCTTAGATGTGAATGACAGCTATTCTCACCAGTACAGTAATCAAAGACAAATTTGAAGGACTTATGATGAAAAGTGCTATCCATCCTGAGAAAAAACTGATGGTGTTTGAATACAGATTGAAGCATACATTTTTTTTACTTTATTTTTCTTGAGGGTTTTTTTTTGGTCTATGTTTTCTTTCACAACATGATTAATATGGAAATATGTTTCACATAATTACACATGTATAACCTACTTCAAATTGCCTACCATCTCAACAGGTAGAGTGGGGAGAAAGGAAGGTGGAGAATTTGGAACACAAAGTTTTAAAACTAAAGTTAAATGATAGTTTTCATGTTACTGGGGGAAAATAAAATAGTAAATAAGAATTATTTGGCTACCTGAAAGACCCTGATCAAAAAAAGGGGGCCGACAAGTCATATCTCAAGAAATTATCAAGGAAACCAGAGGGCAAAACAGAAATTGAAAGAATCCAATTATCACTTCCTAAAAGAGATCTCAAAATGGGATAACCCAGGAATATTATGGACAAATTCTGGAGTTCCCAGGTCAAGGAGAAAATATTGCAAGCAGCCAGAAAGAAACGATTCAAGTATCATGGAGCCACAGTCAGGTTAACATAAGATTCAGCAGCTTCTACATTAAAGGAAGAAAGGGCTTAGAATATGATATTACAGAGGGCAAAAGAGCTAGAATTACAATGAAGAATCACCTACCTGGCAAAACTGAGTAAAATCCTTCAGGGAGGAAAATGGATATTCAATGAAATAGAGACATTGTAAGCATTCCTGATGAAAAGAGCAGTGCTGAATAGAAAATTTGAATTTCAAATTAAAGATTCAAGAGAAGCATAAAAAGGTAAACAGGAAAGATAAGTCAGAAGTGATTTAATAAGATTAAACTGTTTACATTTGTACGTGAGAAAATGATACTTATAACTCTCATTATTAGGGTAGTGAGGAGTGTACATAGAAAGAGGGCATGGGTGTGAGTTGAATATGATGGAATGATTATCTTTAAAAAACAAAATTAACATTGGACACAATAAAACAACATTGTGGAATGATCAACTTTGATAAGACTTAGCTCTTCTCAGCAATACAATGATCTAAGAAAATTGCGAAAGACTCATGATGGAAATGCTATCCACATATAAAGAACTGTCTGAATGAAAGAATCTGAATGGAGATCGAAGCATTTTATTTCTCATATTTTTATCTTTTGTTCTGATTCTTCTTTCACAACATGACCAATGTGGAAATATGTTTAATATGACTGTACATGTGTAGCCTATATCAGACTGTTTGCCCTCTTGGGGAGGGGGGAGAGAAGGAGGAAGAAAAAAAATTTGGAACTCAAAATCTAAACTAAACTAAATAAATAAATACTAAATAAATAAAACTAAATAACTAAATAAAACTAAATAAACTAAATAAATAAATAAATAAATAAATAAACTAAATAAAACTAAATAAATAAATTTTTAAAAAACAAAATTAAAGGGTGAGAAAGAAGAAAGCACTGGGAGAATGGAAGGGGAAAAGTAGAATAGGATAAATTATCTGACATAAAAGAAGTGCAAAAGAGCATTTACACTGCAGGGAAAGATGGAGGAGGTTGGGGATGGGAAGAATAAATCTTATTCTCATCAAAAGTAGCTCAAAGAAGGAATAACATATACACTCAGGTATAGAAATCCACCTTATTATACAGGAAAGTAGGAAGGGAAGGGGATAAGAAGTGGGGGAGGAGGGGACTGATAAAAGGGATAGTGGATTGGGGGAGGTAAAAGTCAGAAGAAAAACATTTTTGAGAATGGACAGGGTGAAAGGAGAGGGTAGGATAAATGTGAGAGAAATAGAATGAAAGAAAGACATAGTAATCATAACTGTGAAAAAAATTAGACAGCAAGTTTCCCTGAAAAAAAAGCCTCATTTCTCAAATACATAGAGAGCCAAGTCAAACTTTTAGAAATAAGAGTGGAGGATATGAAAGGCAGTTTTCAGAAGAATTAATCTGAACTATCTATAGTAATAAAAAAAATTCAGAGATGCCTTCTGTCCCCTCCCTTTCCCCCACTTCCTTCTCTTTTAATCTTAGCTGGGCTTGTTTTGCTTATACATAAACTTTTTAATTGGATGTAATCAGAATTTTCCACTTGACCTCAGGAAATCCTTCAGTCTCTTATTTGGTCATGAACTCTTCACCTAACCATAGTTTTGATAGGTGATTTCTCCCATACTTCCCTAATTTATGTCACCCTTTATATCCAAATTATACACCCACTGGAAGCTTGTCTTGGTATATAGAATGAGATATTGGTCTATACTCAGTTTCTACCAAACTGCTTTCTCATTCCAAATAATTTTTATTGAGTAGCAAGTTCTTGCCCCAAATAGCTGGGATCTTTGGATTTATCAAATTCTAAGCTACTGGCATCATTGGCTTCTGTGCATCTAATCTTTTCCATCCATCAATCTCTTTATTTCTTATCCAGTACTAAATTATTTTGATGATTATGGCTTTGCAATGTAGTCTAAGTATGATATTGCTAGGCTCTCTTCCTTTCTAATTTTTTTCATTAATGTCCTTGATATTATTGACCTTTTTTCTCCTCCAAATGAATTTTGGAATTTTTTTCTAGAATTTCTTTAGTAGTTTGCTATAGTACTAAATAAGTGAATTAATGTAGGTAGTATTGTTATTTTTACTATATTGTCTTGACCTACTCATGAATAATTAAGATTTATTGCGTTATAATTGGGTGAAATAGAAGTTAACAATTTCCTTTATTTCTTGTTTATTGATTATGAATACATTTTTGATGTTTTATGCTAGAAATCTGATTTTCTTCTTTTTAAACTTGTTAGCTAATTGTTTTTCCCATTTTACTGGGT